>NW_020884899.1:1097759-1333306 GCF_003945725.1 Corapipo altera | reverse complement strand
GCCCCTGTCACCCACACCCCTGTCACCCACAGCCCCTGTCACCCACACCCCCATCCCTCAGGGGGACAGCCCAGAACAGGGCACAGGGATAAGCATCTACAGCCACCCCTGGGTCATAATGTGATGCACAGCCCAAGTCTGCTGAGATGAAAGGCAGATGTGAAGCCCAAGATGGATGGATGTGCACCAGCTCTCCCAGGGCAGAGAGGGGCTGCATGCTGCCAGCAGCAGCCTGCTTTTGTCTTTAGTGGAGAGAAACATTTCTTAAGAAACACTTTCAAAAGAGAATATGGAACCTTAATACATATTCTACTCCTTTTTTTCATTTTTTTTGTTTCGATTTCAGTAATGAAAACCCCTCCATGTCCATCTCAGCTGTCTGGTTTGGGCACTTTCATCCCCAGTACCCAAGCAGCTGTAGCAACCGTGCTTCTCCGTGGGAGTTTGATGATGGAGGGAGTCTTTGACTCAAACCATTAATTACAGTAATGTGGGGATTTCTTACAGCTCAGACATTGCCTCCCAGCCACCAGCAGCCCTCTTCCAGCTCCTCACCACCATCACTACCACTTATATTTTTTGGCAACCAGCCCATTTCATGAAATAGTGCCTATGTCCAAGTGTGAAACTGTGACATTCATCTTTAATCCCACTGTTATTGTGCCACTTATCTCCCAGTGACAGTCTATGACATCAGCTAAGTAAAACAACACACGTTATTCTTTTTTAATAGTTCTTTATTACTTCAAAGTGGAAACCTTTATTATTCCTGCTTATTATTACAGAATTAATATGTTGAATCCAACTGGTATCTCATTCCCTCCCACAGGTCTGCTATTTCAGAGAAAAATTCTGTCAAGAAGGCATTTTCAGGATGCCTTACCCAAAATAAAGTTTTTTCTTCTGCTCTCTCTCCTCCAATGCAATGCACTTGAAACTAGAATTATATATGACTTACACCTCAGCACTATCACTTTGGGTGCTCTCATCATCCATATGATTTTTTTTTATTTGTTTTTAATTCTGCTAAAATCAATGCTGCCTTTTGGCAAAGAGTTGCCTGGTATAATTCTTCTTCATTGTGTAGACAAATATTTCCATTCCTCAGCTTTAAATTTCCTCTTTTAACTGAATATCCCTTTGTCTATGTAATATGAGAAACCCAGAGCTGAATATTCCCCTCTCTGCTCTCTGTGCCATATATTATTTTATAAAGCTTTATCTGGCCTCCTTGTATTTATCTTTTCTCTAAAATAAACAGTCCTATTCTTTTTACTCTCCACACAGATTTTTTTTTCATTCTTTCAGTTATCCTCAGAAATCATTGCCAACTGTTTCCTATTTCTTCTTTACCTCAAGTTTTTCAACAGAGGTAGCTAAAAGTTTTTGCCATAAAGCTTATCAATGATTCATATAATGACTTGAAATATTTGCCAGTATGTTTTCTATCATTTATAGGTGGCATTCTCCAAGTTCCATGGGGTTTAATTAATGCTGTAAAGGGCATAATTCCCTTAAATATTAATAAAAGGGAAGGGGGATGTCTTCCTTTAAACCTGCAGACGACAGAAACCTGAATCAGGTGTGTTTGCCTGAAAGGCTGTGCACTGTTGAACAGGGTTGACTGGATTTGAAGAACACTTAAAGACTTACCTGGATGTTTTTTGGCTCTGGTGATGATGATGGATGGATATATGACTATATATATGTACTCTGATATAAATTGCAGGTGGAAAAAATGAAAATTAAATTCTTTGTAAAAAAGGAGAAAAAAAATTATGGTATTGGTTTCCACTAAGATAATGGCCAAGGAGAAAAAACAAAGATGCCCATAGTTACATATGCTCACACACGTGTACAATACATGCACACACTCACATTTGCACAGTCACTGCTGGCTCTGTCACATCCCAGTTTGCTTATACTAAAAGGATGAAACACAGTTGAGATGGAAATGTGATTTCCAGTTTAATTGTTTTCCCTTGTGTTCTGCAGGATAGTTCTAACTGAAATCCTGCTTGTTATCTTGCTATAGCTGGTTTAGCTGTGTGCTATTCCATGCTGGTTTTCTATCCTATTTATTTAAAAATTAATTCATCTGCCAAAATTACTCTTGTTATAGAATCAAAGAAGCTTAATCAATGTGGAACACCTGTTTACAGTTCCCACTATTTTTATTATCACTTCAGCTCTACTGTATTTGAAAAGCTGGTGTGCACTGGCCACTGTTTCTCTTGTTCATAATTTGCTCAGTTTAAAACCTGCCAGACATGTCTCATTAACACTAATGCTCCCAACTTGGCCAAACCAAAAGATTTTCAAGGTCTCAGTGAAAACAAATGGACTTTCTCATGAAGGAGGACCACAGTTTTCCCAACATCTTCAAAAAAGGTCAAGAGCCTATGGAAAATGTTTCATGGGAAGCTCCAAACACTCTAATGCATTCTTGTCCCTGTGTTCATGGTTTGCTTTAGGGAAGCCAAGCATTGCATCAGTAGTGGTGCCTATAAAAATCCTGAGATTGTTTGCTCAGATATATTTCTCCTTTCTAGCATTCCCTCTTGCTCATTTAAGCAATGTCTTTGAACTCCACACCATCATGACTGGGCACAGTTCAAATAACAGGCTGTGTTTCCATATAGGTCATGCTGACATTAAAAAAATTTGATCAATTCTAAGTAAAATATTTGTTGTTTCCTGGGAAGAGACAATAAAGTCCTCAGAGAGGAGTTATTAATTCAAGTAATCCTTTTTATTTCGGTGGAATTGCTTGTTTGAGAATGTTGTGAGCAGAGAAGTTGGCCTACAGCATGGCCCAGGGTGATTCCTACAGTTGGGGGTTTTTTCATATTATCACAATTTCAAATATGATGAGAAAGGAAGACTGTGATTTTAGGAGAATGCTGGTTTTCTTCCTCATTGCTGTAAAGTGCAATGTTACCTGTGAAGACAAAATAGCCTCCTTGGCTATCCTGTGAAAATTTCCTCTTTTTTAATCTGCACAGATAAAAATTTATGCAGTTCCCAGAACTCCTGATTTTCAAATGAAGCTGTCCACTGGCTGTTTCCAAAGGTAGCAGCTTTGCAACTCACGGATTAAATGGAATCAATAAATGTTTGTGTGGGAGACAAAAACGTGCACAAACAAGCACAGACACAGAGACTTTCACGTGCAGGAAAGTTGTTTTCCTGGGACCATCCCCCTGTGTGTTAACGGGCTGGGAGGATTTGCCCTTCCTCACAGAATTGCTGATAAAGTGTAGGTTCCTCTCTTGATGACTAAAAACTTTTGGAAAGGGCAAGTGCCTCTCCCAGCCTTCACTTTGCTGGCAGTCCCTTGCTAAGTGTATCACAGCTGACCACCCTCTGTGCCCCTCAACAGAGATTTTGCTTTTGAAATGGGACTTCCAAGGGAAAAAAAACCCTATAAAGTTCTATCACGAGATAGGGAAGCTTTTCTTGCAAATATAAAAAAATATCTTTTATAAAAGGACAAATCTTGCTTGGACACACCTCAGGTCATGTGTCTCTGAGTCATTTCCTATGTATGTATAAACTTAAATTGATATCACTCTAATGCTTTCATCATATCTCAGTAATGTGTGTTAGTGAACCAGGCCTGTAGGAAGGTTCCTTATATCACATGATTGAACTAATGTGATTTTGAAGTGATATTAATTAATCTCCAAAACACTTTGGAAACTGAGGCTGAAATTTTAAGTCGGTGTTAAAGCCTGGATTAAATCTGAAGAGCTAATGAGAACCTTTAGACCAGAGGAATTAAGGAGGTGCTTTAGTGTGTTTTCTCTATAGGAATTGACTTAATTGAAGTAAAGCCTGAGTGGAGATATCTATCCTCTTCCCTGGTCTACATTCCCTGTATCTACTCAAAAGACTGATTAGTTTGGAAGTAATTTAAAACAGATAAAAAATATAGTCAGATTGAAACTGCTGTATCTTTATATTCTAAAATATTCTGAGTAGAAATTAAAATATATACCAGCCTCAATAATTTTCATTCACTTACCACATTTTTTCAGCAATTTCTCTGCTGCTCTGGTTGATCATTCCTTACGTGCAGTTCAACATGTCACACTTCATCACACCTCTCAATTTGCCTGATCAAATATGGTTATTTTTCTTACTGATTTCTGTGTGGATTGAAAAGATTTTCTTTCCTCAGCAGCATGTTGACCACATACCAGTCAGGTCTCCATGTGTTGATAGCTCTGCTACGTTGTACTAAAAAATCTCCACATAAAAATTTCCCCATACTTTAATAAGCTCTCCTTGGAGTATGATTGTGTAATCTATTAGCTGCTTGAAAGGAGAATAGTGTCTAAAATCTAAATAAATAAGTAAGCAGTCTCTCTATACCAGGTGCTGCACAAAGCCTCTCTAAGCTGAAGATCTTGCCATTGGAGCAGAAAAGCAGGGCTGGATAAGGCAGAACAGATGGGGATGAGGAGGAGATGAGATGATGGTAAGTGGATTGAATTGCCTGGTGTAGGGAAACTCCTTGCCAAGGCCAAGCACTGTGTTCCCCCAAATCCCAGCCCAGCCTTTGCAATGTGATTCTCCTTCTCCATCTAACACATATTGCTCGTTACCTTGCCCCCTTTACTGTTACTTTTTGACAGAGGTGCTCTTTCAGTAGTTCTTTTAGGTAAGGAGTCAAAATTTCCTTAATGGGAATGAAAACAGTTTAATTTTAAGTTGTCAAAATACAACACAATTCAAAAGATGAATTCCTGTGTTCCCCAACTAACATTCACCTCCTGAGTGCCTTCTAATTACATCAGCAGTGAACCCTGGGAAAGGATGAAATGTAATGATATGATGGGGTAAAATGAGCATCAATTTGTTAAATACTCTCTTTGGATTTCAACCTTTGGAGAGCACAATGCACATGTGAAATGCAATTGCGAAGAGAAGAGTGAATAGAAAATCCTATTTACTTAGGGTCTAGTATCATAGCTGTATTTAAAATTCCTGAAACACTCCAGAGTTCTGGCTGCAGGATGTTTTCCCCAAAGTACCTAATGTAAACATAAGCCTGTTTATATTTCAGTAGGTGTGAATAAACTCAGCCAATATTCAGTGCCAAGAAAATGAAGCACTTTTTTTCCCCCTCACAACAATTGATGTGAGTAATCAGCTCGCTGTGTGTTGAGAATGAGGCCTTCATTCTGCTGTCTCCAATAAACAATATTAATGCCTGTTTGAGGAGCTCGCGGCGGATCATTTTCTACAGAGAAAAAAAAAAATTCGTTTCTCGGTGTTTTTGCAGTAAAAGAAACCCCAGCACGATGTTTTACAAGACCAACTCCCCCGATGTTGTGATGACACACAACAGATCTTAATGGCTAATTCTTAATCGTGCCCTGGCTATGAAAAGAGCCATTGTGCCAGAGGTGGCAGGAGGAGCAGAGGCAGGGAAGTGATGGCTCAGAGAAAAGAAAAGAGTGGCCTTTCCTTGCTGCAGACACCATCCAGCCACAAAAACAAGGCTGAGCTTTTGATGGCACCGAGGGGAGCAGCCCGCGTGGGGGTGCAGGGCAAAGGCAGGATATTTCTAAATGTGCAGGGAGGCAGCAGCATCAGGTGGAACAGAGTTCCCGGGGTTTGCAACAGCTTTTAGAAAATGAGACATTTCTGGGGAACTGAAACATTTAATCCGTAGCCAAGAGCACAGAAGGGAGGTGGCTTTGTATTTTGTAAAAATAATGAAGCCATAGATCCAGAGCCAAATTTTGAAGAGGATTCTAAATGCTGTTTTGGGGAAAAGATTATGGAAAGAATTACCAGTAGCTGTTGTCACCTCCCAAAGCTCCACTGCTGAAAGAAACTACTGAATAGCTTTTCTAATCTTTTTTCTCATCCCTTTCTTTCAGATGAAGTCAAGCAGAATGTAGTTAAAGGCTCTATTTCCACTGAAATCCTCTGTGCTAAATTAGGCCTTCTGAATCCACCTTTCCCCAGCAGGCACTCTTTTTTCTTTTCTCTTTTCTCTTTTTTTTTTTTTTTTTACAGTAAGTAATCAGTGTTTAATTACCTGACTTTTACATGGTACAACCTTTGAGACCTTGCTGACTTGCTGAGTATTCAAAGTGTGCTGTTCAGGCTGTTCAACAACTCCAACAGCCTTGTTAACACTTACAGGGGTGGAAAGGGAAAAGGTTCTTTCTAGAAGCTGGAACTTACACAGGTTTGTTACGTCTTGAAATCAGGGAAATCAAACATGAACTGACAGAGGCCTTTATGATTTCCAGCTCTCCTCTAGCTGCATATTCATATATATTCATGCAGACCCACTCTGAGTTTGCCTTTGGACCTTGCACAGCTCTCTGGCTTCGTGCAAGCAGAGCGCGAGGTTTCAACCTGTGTGGGCTCACACCCACTTCCACCCTCACATTTGACTATGAGGCTTTCAGCTCAAGCAAACTTCAAATTGCAAAGTGAAACACCATCAAAACCAATGAGTTTTCTCTGGCTTGGTGTCAAAAAGTGAGAGGAACTGCCCGTTTTGCACGCCCTTGGAATGCAGCTTCATGGGAACGTTTCGAAAGCATTAATCATTCTTTCAGAAGACTTCAGGTCTCATGTTCTACATTGGCTAACACGTATAAATCACAGATCTGGAACATCAGGTCTGATCTCAATTATATTTGGCACAATTCTCTCGTCATCAGTTGGGTTAAATATGTTTTACATGGGGGTCCCAATCCTATAAACAGTTTAACAATGCAGCTTTAAAATTAAGCATATTCATAAGTGTTTGCAAGACTGCAGTCTCAGTTTCAGGCTGTGAAACTTCAGTTTTCAGAAGGTAAAATCGCTATATTATGTCATCACTTCTCCAGTTTTCTTCTTCTTTTTTTTCCCTTATCTATTCTTAGTTTATAAGAAGTAATGTCACACTAAACTTCAGCGGAAGCTTGAAATGTTGCATTGTTTCACTAATTAAGGCTAAAAAGTTTCTCTTGAAGAAAATGTCATATCCCTCAATTATATCTAATGAGGAAAAACATAATTCTTAATAGGCCTCTTGTAAATTAAATAGCTCCTTCTGAAAATAAGTAAGAAGTGTTAATTATTTGATAGAAACATGAGCTAAAACCTTATTGAAATGTATATATTAATAAAAGATTGCTATCTAAAGGAAAATGCAATTAACAGTTGTGTAAAAAAGAGGGAAAGGTTGTTTCAGTTCAAAAAAGTTAATGCCTTTTTTTTTTTGTCATTCCTTATATAAACACAGAAATAGGAGGTATTGTCATAGCACTTTTCTTACCAAAAAAGAAGGTTTTTTGTTCCTGGGTCTTCCCAAAAGAGAATTTGCAAAGCTCTACTTAGCATGTCAGGGATATCTTAAATATGTAGAAGAACATTAAAGGCAAATTTTAAAGTACACGAGTCAGTAAGTTCACAAGTAAAAATCTGGAGTTTAACCAAAGGCAAGTTGGCTTAACCATGACATAGGTAACTGCTGTTTTACTGACATCAGTGGAAACAATCAACAAATTGATCAGAAAAAGTAGTAATTCAATGTAGGTTTTAAATTACAATTTTATTTTAACAATAACTGAAAAATGTTTGCCTGTCTTCTATTTTTTTCTAAACTGTTGGAATTTGCAGTAGTTGTATAAATGTTTAATAATAATAATAATAATAACTATTATTGTGTTTATACAATGGCATTTTTTTATCTGGTTCTGTACCCCAAGTCTTAAAGCTGGAGGCCTGAATGTCACACTAGAGCATCCATGAAATGTGTTCTACTCATGCTATTACATGAAAGCTTCTGGGACTGGTCAAAGTTCCCTAAATCTCAAAATAATTTCCTCTGCAATAAACTGGAAAAAAATTTTCATGACTTTCTTCATCCACTGAAGAAATGACTTAGTTCTCCTCCTCCTTCCCACCCAGAAGCACTGTCTTCCAGGTTACTTTGCTCTCTGCTCCTGATGGATAAGAGCAGGAGCAATTTAGCTGCTCAAACAAGTCTGGTTTGCAGTCTGGAAGCAGAAGTCATTAGCAAAAAACGCTGTTCGGCTGGTGGCAGCTTAAACAGTGATATATGATTTTGACTCATTTAAAGTAATTTCTGCACAATTCTTACCTCCTATTTAAGGGAATCTAGGAAATTTTCTCTGTGAAATGGAAAAGATTTGTGCATGTTAAATGGGGGATTATAAAACATTGTTTTTGCAGCTGTCTGATCTCTTGTTAGTTAACGCATTTTTCATTTTCTTTTTTCTTCTCTGAGTTCTGGTGTACTTCAGACACAAAACTGGAAAAGAGTAATGCAGCTTTTCAGTTTAGTCTGGTTTGAACTTTGAAATAACTTTTTGGAGTAAAAAGCTGACCTAATTACACACACAGTGAAGGCATTAAAATGCAATACAGTCGGCAGAATGCAGTATGGTCAGCAAAAATGCTGCAGACTTCAAACCAAAAGAAGCTGCAAAACACACTTGTAAAATTTGCTGTGCTACAGACACAACCAGGTTAGTAAAAAGTGTGGTCTTAAAAACCTAAAGACAGCTGCGTTTCAATTCATGTGTTTGGAGAAAAAGAGAAAAATGCACCTTCCCAAGAAAAGCAACTTTGTTTTCTGAAGGGAGGTTGGTTATAATCCCATGGATGCTCCAGTGAAACGCTCCCTAAGTAGCAACGAACTGTTGTACTTTACAAACAAACCTAACAAACAATCAGCATCTTTTTTTTTTTTTTCCAGCCACCCTTTTATAGCCTCCCCGAGAGATTTGCAGTCTCCGTGGCTGTAAAGGCTCTGAGTGAGTGATCTCTCAGTGAGAACTGCCATGGTACTGTTGCTTCCCAGCAGGCAGTCCAGTCAGATGATGTCGAGTAGGCGTAGGGAGACAGATCCCATTTGAATGCATGAAAAAAACATGATGCTGAAATTTCATAGCTCTTGTAGAGTTTATTCGAGGCGCCTGATCCTCGTTTTTTGCTCGCTTGGAGCTTCCGTTCCAACATAATGCTGGATTTGTGCAAAACTGCACCCTGTCACTCCTTTGAATTGATCAGCGTTTAATTTATGCCAACTCCGAGCGCTCTGCGGGGCAGCACAGAGATCCCAGGAGCCACACACGGCTCATGCCCGGCTGCTTTCGGCCCCTGACAGCGGGGGCTGCAGAGCCACACGCCCTGGCCCGTGGGAAAGGCAGAGGCAGCAGAGGAAGCACTCCTGAAAATTCTTGCCACAGATGCCTCGTCTATAAATTGGGACTAATAGCACTTCACTATTTTGAGCAGTTCTTAATGTAGAGTTCAGACCTCTCTAATAGATTCCACTCTGAGCCTCGAGTGGTTTCTCCTGTGTCCAACAACCTGCTTCTGCAGAAGTTGCTGACTGGCTTGATAAGGAGCTGGATTAAGCTATTTGTTATCTGCCTGTATTGTACCCCAGATACTTATCTGTCTGAGGTACTTATATCAGCACCTTTACACCTAACCACTTCCCAGTCTGTAATGGAAAGTATTTTCTTTATCATAGCCCTGGAAATAGTATTCTTTTCAATTTATAGATGGGAAACTGAAGCAGAGAGAGTAAATGACTTTCCTGCAGTTTTAACAAGAATCCTGAGGCAGAGGAAAGACCTGCCCTTCTCCTGGCTGTGTGTTCAGGCTGTGAAAACGAGGGAAAGCCAGGGAGAAGGAGGAAAAGATGTTTTAACAAAATGTGCTATTTACCAGCCATACACCCAATTCCATAAATTGCCCAGATCAAAAGAGATGAGGGAAGCTCATTGAAATCAAACTATTTTTTTGCACTTTTTTTATAGGTTTTGGATCATGTCATGTCCATAACTGCATAATTTACAAATCCTTATGAAGAATTTGAGCATCCTTATAAACATCTTTTTGTTGCAACCTCTAGACATCCCCTTGGTGGGGAAAAACAAACCAAACCACGCATCCCAGTGAGGTAAGGCCTAACTAATTCTTTTGCTGTCATGCATGCTTATGAATACTCATGGAATTTAAGTTCACAAAATAGTCCTGATTGTTTCTTAAGTCAGAAGGAACTTGCCTCAATTAGGGAAGTTAACCCTACAGTAGCAAGAAACCTCACCTCTTCTTACCAGAAACAATCACAATAAGTGTTGCTATTTTGATGTATATTATGACAGTATGGAATTTCGAATTACAAGGAGAATAAAAGTAACTATTTAGAAGGAATTGGTCAATAGCAATTAACAATTAACCACACATTAATGTCTTTTGTTCTAGCTGACAATTAGCAATTAGCCACTAGTTGGGACCGTATGTCACATATCTGCTACGGAAATTAAAATGACTGACAAAGGAAATTAGAGTGACTGGGGTCAGTGATTACATTAAGCCAACTGAGTGTAGGCCAGGTCAGTGCATATGTATTGCATATTATGCTTTGTGTGAAGTGTGCTGGGAGCTAAAGCAGAAAGGCCCCACGAGTGACAGGGGGAGGATGAAAAGGCTCCTTCTCTACACACAGCAGAGCCTGTGCAGAGAGGAGCAAGCAGAGAATCTGCTGTGAGAGAGGGGAGAAGACACATGGCCATGTCTACAAGGGAAAAGCAAGGGAGAGATTTTTCTAGGGACTATGAGTACTGTGGAGAGTTTGGGCAACCTTTAGAGCCACTGAGAGTGAAGGATTGGTCCCATGAGGACTGACTGACAGGGAAAAGATTGCTTTCCTGTCTTTCTTACTTAGTCCTTCCCTTGTGGCATGGCTGAGATTTCTTTATCTGAAGTGTTTACTATTTTATAGTTTTGTTGCCTCTTCTTAGTGGCCTTTTGTTTCATCACCTGGAAGCATCTAGGTATTTCATGAGCATATTTTAAGGAAAAAGGGCAGGCAGTTCCACACTGTGTTAGGTGTGTGATCCAGCCACTAAGTTTCTCTGCATTGGTTCATCTCTGGTAGTTAAGCAGTGAGAGAGTATCCCATGAGAAGTTACTCTCTGAAGAGCTACACAGGTAAAAGATTTTTCCCTGGGATGGGGCAGTAACTGTCTCTTCTGAGAGGTGATACCACAAGGATCACAAAAAGTATTTCTGCTAGTAGGTAGAGTACCTAAATTTGGCGAGATATTTCATTTACCTCCTAAGAAGAGTAGATTCAATTCTGCTTCAAAAATGCTTCAGTTTCTTTTTTTTTTTTAGTGGTAGAAGATGCTATGGACTGTGAGCTGCTCAGCAGAAATCTTAGTTTGATTCTTGTCAAACTTTAAATATAGAAAGGTGTTAAGTTATTTCTTCCTGTGAATAGAAGATAAAGTGCAAAAAAAAGCTATGGCAAAGTATAACATATTTATGTCATGATTGCTTAAGTTATTACCATAAGTTGTATACCAGACGTTTGTTGTTTGAGCAGCAAGTTACCGATCTAAGGAAAAAGAAGTTTCTCTTTTATATTATTTCATATACAGTGTCCCTGTCTTACTGTGGTGGGGGGGACAGCATTGGCTGGTGTTACACTGCAACATAGTCTATGTGACATAATGCAACAGGACAATTGCTATTTAAAGAAAGATGGGGTTAAGGTAAATCAGCCCTTACTACAAGGGCTGTTTAGCAGGACTGGGAAAGGAAAACTCTTTCTTCAATTACAGTAAACTGTAGTCCATCCTCTGGCTGAAGCTGCACAGAGAAGCATTTGCTTTATTCTACAGAGAGATCCCTCTGAAGGTGACCCTTGAACCCACAACAGTCCTTGGGCACTCACTCACTGCAGTTAATCTGAGCTGCAGAGTCTCAGCTGAGCCACTCGTGCTTCCAGGAGTGCTCAGGCTCTGTCCAGAGCTGAGGTGCAAGAGAGAAACTTCAGAGAGGAACCTTCAGCTTGTGCTGGTTTAAAGGTAAACCAGCAGGGGAAATGAACCCAACTCAAAGGAGAGATTATAAGTCAGAATTACAATTTAATAAAATAATACAATAAATACAATTATACAGACAAACAGTTGGTTTTAACCCACAAAACCCAAATGTATGACCCAGCACCCTGGGGCATGAACAGAGTGGTGTTCATTGGGCCCCCTGAGTCCAAAGGAAAAGGAGAGGGAAAAAACCTGTTGGTGAGAGTGCTGGTGCAGTCTGGGCAAGAGTGGTGGTCTCAGTGTGGTTGAGAGTGGTGGTCTCAGTCTTCCTCTGGATCCCACGAGTGGTTAAAAAGTCCCAAGCCCCCAAGATTATCTATCCTGCAGTTCAGGCAGGAATGCCCAGTGCCTCCCTCAGGGTGGGGAGTTCCACACTGGGTGTGAGGACAGGAGCACCCTCCTGTCTCACAGGCCTCTGAACACCCAGTTTACAGCCTGAGGAGTCAGGGCTGCTCTGGGCAGAGGGTGTAAATGGTCTGTTGAGAACAGTTTCTGGGCAATGGCATGGAAGGCTGTAGAATACACAGTTTTGGGTTACACCCATCCAGGATGAACTGGTCCCAGCTGCTCTAACTAGGACAATGCTCCTTGGAGTGCTCAGCCCCCGAGGAGCAGAGCACAGCTCCTTCTCCTGGGGGATTACACAGCCCCTGCTCCTCCCTGCCCCAGCCCAGCTGGGCTGCCTGCTGCTGAGGTGGCACTGGGTATAACCAGCTGATTTTGGCTGGTACCTGTGTTGGCTCTGTGCCAACAACCATCTCTTGTATCCAGCTGATACACTGAGAGCACCAAAGGCAAGTCTCACAGCTGGATATCATCAGAAGAATAGGGAGATTGCTGCTGGCCTTGGTGGGGTGTGGAGAGAAGAGCAGGTCAGATGAGCAGGAAGCCCTAAGGGGGGAAGTCCACTAAAGGAATGTGCTGGAGAGCACTGAGGGCTGCCTGGATATGCCAGACCTCATTTGTGTGATGGATATGAAGTATTTGTGACATTTTTGTTAAAACATTGTTCTAGGTAACCCCGGAGTGAGCATGATGTTTGTGTTCATGTTTGGAAACGTTTGTACAATGCTTCTGGGAGAGAGGGGTCATCAAAAGCTCCATCAGAGCCTTCAGTGATTGCAGAAAAGAAACTGTGAGAAAAGGGCAGGGGGAGAATTTTCTTTCAGGTGTTCTGTGTTTTACAGAGAGAACTAAGGGAGGGTCTGGAGTGCCACTGATGACTCCTTGAGATAGCTGTGGAAAAGGAGGAGGAATAGATGTGGTGAAGCTCCCAGGAGTGAGCAAACCAACAGTGAGATGGAAAGCAAGTGAGATCCCCTGGGCTGATTCCAGCAGTGAGAGCAGTGCTGGAGGGACCCACAGCCCTGCTGAGCTCTGATCAGTGCAGCAGCTCCAGGGAGAACCTGCCCAACACTTCCATGTCCTTCACAGACACAGGAACTGCAGACCCAGGGAGCTGCATGCAGATTTAATTACAGGAGGAAGAGCACATCCTCTGCTCTCCAGCATCTCTGTCCTGCTGGAATAGCCTGGGGCAGGAAGAGGAGTTAATCTTATTCAAGTTTCCCAAGTTATTGTTTTCTTGTATCTCCCTTTCCTTTGTACAGTTTCCTGTTGGTTAGTTCTGCTTCATAATCCTCTGATCTGGGGGGTTGTTTTGTTCTTAGTCATAGTTTGAATATTAAGAAAGATTGACCATTCTTGAGCACAAAAAGTAGTTTAATCTCATGTTCTTCCCTGGGTGTGGCTTGCTCTGTTACTCAAATTTTGTTAGGAACACAGAACACAAATGCCTTTCCTCTGTATTGTTTGGCACAGGGCATCAGTGGATCCAGCATCCTTCCACTGCTGAGGAAACTGAGTTTTTTAATAAAATATGGGACTAGCTACTCATGTAAATGTTCTACTTTAAATATTGGTGGGATTTCCATCTTCCTAAACTTATATCTATGGCATCTTTCTCAGTCCTTGTGTATTTATCACCCTGTATAGTATGTACAGAGAACATACATATTTCTTACTGTCATTTTCCATCTGCATGAAACAACACATCAAGTGTTGGTCAGCAAGGGAACAGAGGCTGAAAAGCATTGTTGACCAATTTTTGCTTTCCTAGCAGGAACCTTCACTTGGTTTATGCTTTATTATTTTGATTAATTGGGCAGCAATGTAGCTCAGATATTAGTTAGCTTAAAATAATGTTGAGCTTATATGAGTCCCCAATTTTGCCTTAAAAAGTGAAGTATTCTGTCAGTGATTTTACAAGAGTAGACAAGCATGAAATTAATTTTATATATTAGCGCTAGGAAAGCTTACAGCTTGCTAACATTGGTAGGAAGTTTTACTAGACCTGTAATATAAGGCTGTGGGGATTTTCCCCCCTTCAGCTAGGTGAATTTCTCCAGCAATTCAAACCTCTAATAGCTTTTTTAAATAGGGTATCTAGATTTCTATACTGGGACTTCCTAATCTAATTCTGCTCTGCTGCCTTGTGTGTGCATGGCTGTGATATAGAATATATTTTTGTACGCACAATAATGTTATGTATCTATAGAGTTAGATTGGTGCCATGTTGGGAAGTTTAGACTCATTGAATCAGAGAAAGTTCATTTTACAGTCAGCTTAGGCTGTGAAAGTGGGGTTTACAAAACATGGAGGTGTTTGTCCACTATTCTAGTGTCTGGGCTCAAGTTCTAAAGCAAATGAGCTGCCAACACAACAGACCTTGGGATATTCCTCAGGAACAGCTGATTCCTCTCTCCCCATGGATACTCCAGGAAGGGGTTTGTGGTCTGTGCCTGATTTGTAGCCCCTGGATGTCTGGGTTCATCCTGACACATCCAGCTCTGGCTGATCCAGGTTCTTGCACAAACTGTTCAGCTGGAAATAGTTCCACTGAGAAGCACCATGTCTTTGTTTTTCCTTTATCCTCAAATCATTCTTTATTTTATGATTGCCTCCTTGCATGCATTCTAGTACAGTGATTCTAGGAATTTGTTCTGCAAGTTGAAAGCAGATTGGAGTTTTATACCAGTGTATATACCATAATATATTTTGATAACATCTGTCTTTCAGCAATAAAGCAACCAGGCCTATGCTTAATGGAAGATCAAGAAGTACTTGTAACTTGTACCTTTGTATATTTAATTACAGCACATAAGGACCTTGTATTAGGTCTAGGCACGGTACTACATGGCTTCTAACATAAACTCATCTTTTCCCTTTCTATTGAAAAAGTAATGTAAAATAATCTTTTACTGCCTTTCATTGTAAATTAGAGTTTTAAATGATGTGGCTGTCATTTGAATATGCTAATTATGCAATATTATTTTACAGACCATTAGACACACCTATAAAAATGTATCTTAAGTCCTAATCCTTTTGATTAACTTGCTGAGACTCAGGATTCTCCAGCAGTTGCTTAAGACTGGTAATTGGCATTCAAAGGGTTGGCAGAATGCACCTGCCATTCTGACCACTGGTGACCTTCACTAGGAATTAACTGCAAAATCCATGTCAGGCAGTTAATTGAATGAAGCTGTGAACTTGTAAATGGTAATGGTTATGATTAGTGTATAACATGCCAGAACAGGAATGGTGTAATCTGGCTCTCAAGAGACTCGGGGGTGAAGTCTTGGGGGTTTTATGTGCCAAATTAAAGAGGGGGCAAATGACAAGAGGGAGGCTTGAAAGGGGGAGAGAGGGAAAGGAACACCTCTTCTCTTCTTTCCAAAGACTCCAAAGATAAAAATATTTAATTGGATTTGAGAGGTTGGTGAACTTTTTATTCCCATCAAAGTGCTTCATCTGTCCTTAAGGCAGAAAGGACTGTCAGCAGCCCTTTGGTCCAGGCATGGAGAGGTGTTTGCTGCTGGAGGCTGGATGTGAGGAGCTGCATTAAAACATCTGGGGTTTGCCCTTGTTTCAGGGAGCCAGAGAACCCCGGGGGCTCACCAGGGCACATGCTGTGCCTGGTGTGTGCCTGTGGACTGGCTTATGTGCCACTTTTTTGTTGGATACTTTCATAGTCATTACAGTAACGAGATTAGCCTTGCAAAGCTGCTCCTGCTTTCTTCAGACCTTACATTTCTGTGTGCTGGTGACAAATATGAACTGAGCAGCCAGAAAAAGGCATTTGGTAAGGATGATGTGGGTATGTCTAAGCACACCCTGCGTGCAAGGAGGAAGAGCTTTTGTCAACTGGATGGATCCTGCTGGGCTTTTAGCTTTGGAGCCCAGTGATAAAAAGGAATTTGTCTTTTGTGAGATTTGCTTCTGACTCCATTCCCTGTTTACACACTTGTTAGAATATGACATCTTGCAAGTATACTCTACAAGGCTGGTTGCTGAACCAATAAATAAGAGAAATGAAGCCTTTCATGGCTGTTGTATCAGGCCAGTAACCAGCTTGCTCATGAGCTGAAACAGAGCATGTGTCCAAAAATGCAAGGGAAAGCTTTGTAAAGTGCTGCCAGTCTAGTTTAAGCATAACACTCTCAGTTTAACGAGAGTTGTACTACTGAATCACAAAAAGTGTATTTCAGGAATCTGCAAATTTATACTGAGATTAATTATGTAAATGCTATTTAATATGAGCGAATTACGGGGACCAAATTTAACTAGAGTTTAGGAAGAGTAATGGAATAATAATCTAGCTATTAAAAATGCTCAAAGATCTGCATCGCAGGGTTATATCAACCTCCCTGGTAATTTAGTGTGTCATAATGGAGCTGGGCTTTCTCTTGTCAGTACGTTTGCGACCCGGCTGTAATAAAACTCAGGTGAGAGAGTGAGACAGGAGCATATGTCTGCTTTGCATAGTCCACATGAAAGCTTCACTGTGGTTGTGTTAATGCATACAAATACATGACTTGAGTAACGTGACTGGAAAGTACACCTGTATGTTTACCCAAAAATAGAAATTAAATCCTAGTTAATATGATGAACCCTCTCTCTGCATTATAGGAGGACAGATAAGCTACATTATTTCTACTCATTATCACTGGAGTGAGGGTGGAACATCCCCTCTCTGGGGATGTTACTCTGAGCTCTTTATTTGTTTTTTTAAATCCTTCTTCTGCGTGTATCATATCATCATTTATATGATTCTCTGTACAGTCTTTAGAGATTTATAATTTACCTCCTATGTAGCATGCCAAGCCTGACTGTATCAAATTTTTTTTTTTCTCTAAACACCTTCCTTGTCTGTTATTTGATCCAAAAAATATAAGGCAGTTTATGGTTTCCTATATTCCCACACTGAATTCCAGCTTTGTTCCTCTTTTGTGGAGTTACTGCTGTTCCATGAGCTCTTGTACATCTTGTAATGCAAAATCCTAAATAAGCAGCTTGCTCTTTGGTCTTGTTTTTGAGTCAGATGAGAGTAGTGCAGTTACATTTATATCCATGTCTCTTTGACCCCTTCCTGGCAGATTTAATTGAAGCAGGCACGTGGTTGGAAAAAGTCAGTTAATTCAGGACTTGTGATGGTAAGGAGCCAGGTAGAAGAGAGGTTCTAATAGCAGCTCCTGAGAGGGAAAGATCACACAAAGCATCAGAGAATCCATGAAGAGAAAACATTTCGAGATGTCCAGACCTGGAAGAGGCTTCAGTTTGAAATCACGTTGTCTTGGACGACCCAAATCAACTACTCCCTGGAAATCCAGGCTGCCCTGCCTGCAGGTCCCAGAGCACAGCTCTGTGCAGTGGCTGCCACATCCTGGGAGTCTCTGGGGGCCTTCAGTCCCAGGAGCTGAACATGCAGGAGCTTGGACAGCTGAGTGCTGTGCAAGACTGAGGGTAGAAGATCACAACCAAAGCTAAAAAGATATTTAAAAGATGAATGCTTCAGGACAAACCTGAAAACCTGAGGGAAATCTTTGTCTCTTTAAAGCTTGAGATTTGGATGATTTCTTACAGAAAGCATTGTGAGACAGAAAGTGCAGTGTATGCAAGAGTAACTCAGAGTCCAGGAGTCCTGCAATTTTTGGCCTGTGTAAAGCATGCACATGTTTAAATGTTTAGTTTTTACAGTCCAACAGAATCCATCACTTTTGTGTTTTCAGACAAACCTTTTGCTTCTCTGCTTTATCAACCAGCATGGTATGGTTAGTTAGCATATGGTTAATAATTGTTTTAATATTTTTTATTTTGTAGGTGTCTGTAGAATAGCAAATATTGTAGCTGTTAACTGCAGTGAGCTGACCTCTGGAGAATCTGAATCTCAGTACTGATTCTACCACTAATGGAAGATTTTTCAGAGCCGAAGTCTTGTCCTTAGGACAAATGTCTGCACTTGACAAAGTTCATTTTGGGTTTAATTTCCAGCTCTGCACTCGAGTTTGAATCCTTGATCCTGACTCTGCCAAGCACTGAGCTCACTGTTCTGCTGCTGTTGTCACCGGTGGGAGCCGAGGGCACTCACACCTGGCAGGAACTGGCACTTTGATGGCAAGCAGGGATATTGCAAAGCAGGATTAAAGTGCACTTGCTGACAGAGCTGTTTGAAGAAGCTTTCAGAGCACCTGCCCATGCTGTGCCTGACTCTAGACTTTGCTATCAGCCCCTCAACCTCATTAGCACCAAATTCACTCTCAAAATTAAATAAATAAGAGGCTGTGACAGCGCTGTTTATTTCCTCCAGCATGCCTAAAATATTCTCAAATAATAAAATATAACCTCTTATTGTTCTTTGTCCCAAGGGCAACTTACAGAATACAGTTGTTCTGGGTGCCTTGCCCCAGAACAAAAGGGAAAGGGTAAAACATTAAAGATGCCTGAAGTTTCTTTAGTTTTTACTACAATATCGATTGTTTGTTTGTTTTTCCCCTAAACCAAGGAAACAGAGTGAGAAAAAAAGTAAAAGTCATGGATTGAGGGTTTTCTTGTCCTGAGAGTTTTTTGCCTTCACTGTATTTTGGTGGTGACTATTATCATATGAAATCAAAAGGGGACAAAATGCATCCTGTATTGTTGGAATTGCTCTGCTCCCTTCGGACTTATCACTGAATAAAAAATAGTTGCTTTGAACTTGGGCTGAATTTAAATTTCTGGAGGCAAAGAACACTGACGAGGTAATTGGCTTTTTTCTGTAAAAAGTTTCACGACTGAGAGGAAACCTTGCCATAATAAATGAAGCTGTGGGCAGAAAAGAAATGGGGGAAAAAAAGGAAACACGAAAAACAAGTACTTTGAGAAAGTCTCTATTTTCCTGTAATGATGAATTCCATTCATTTTGAATGAAAGAATCATATGCACAGTATTTTTGGTAAAAGGCTACCTGGAGACAACTTTTTTTTTAATATAACAGGGAGTTTATTCCACTGACAACACAGAAACAGCAGGACTTTGGTGTCTTCTGGTGATTATCATTATCATCAGTCAAGAAAATAGGTTATTTTCCAAATTAACTATACTATTCACTGGCAGCTCTTCTACCCCAGCAAGACCTGCACCCTCTTTGCCCAAATATATCACAGCCCCTCTCCATAGAATTATTTCAGCTCAGATTCCTACCCCCAGTCCAAAGGTGTGGTGAATTCATGAGATTTGCTGCCATTATCTGAGCATCATCCATGTAATTTTGATAGTTTAACAACAAAAAATAAAATTAACTGGATAGATGAGGGAGGGGTGCATGAGGAAAACTCCACATTTAATGAAATTTAGGTTTCTCATATAAATAAAGCACCTTAATTTACGGAGGGGGGTTTTTTATGGCACCTACAAAGCTATATGTAGAAAAAGTTGGTTGGTTGTTTCATGACGTTTGTGAAGTTTCTGGTGCTCATGTGTCCACTGACTGGCTTGGCAGCTTCTGCAGCATCACTGGATAACCACTAAAATCAATTTAAATCAAATTACATGCATAAATCTAATTATCTGCTATTGTTTATAGAAGCAAGCCCCAAGGGATTTGACAGACAGGAAAGCAAAGTGTGAAAAAAAAGGTTTCAAGTGGGTGGTTCTGTTCCACTGCCCCTCAGCTTTCAGGTGTTCAAAACTGCAGGAAATTAAAAAAAAAAAAAAAAAAGGAAAAAAAACCAACCAAACAACAACTCCTCTGAATCTCAAACAGTAAATAATAACATCAGGCTTCTGATTGGTTCTTTTTATTTATTTTGTGCTACAGTGCCACTCAGACTAAAAATTACTCATTCTTGAGTAGAACGTATTTAATAGTTGGCTCAGAAAAAATAACAGCTTTAGTTTCCATCTCTCCTCTTCTTCACCCCATAGTTATGAAGAAATAAAAATTAAATTTTTTTCTTTCATTAGTTGCTATTTTAAAGACAGGTTTGTCACAATTTTGTTCACTTTGAGACTCTCCCAATGTTATTCTTTTTCTCATTCTGTTTTTCACTGAGGTATACGATTTCGAATTCTTTAATAATTTGAGAACATCTTGGGGATTGTCTTCTAATAGTGTAAATCAGAAGTAAATCAACTGAAGTTAATTTAAAACAGACGCAACGGGCTTGCAAATGAAATCTTTTCCTCTGCTGTATTGTGCTCTAAACAAAGTTGTTGTGCTTGTTTTTAAGTACCCGTGTTTATTCCGTGTTTGCTGTGTCTTGATCAGATCTCTCTGGATGGCTGAGACACGTTGGAACACGAGTGGTGCCTCTGGGCTCAGCTGGGAGGAAGTGTTTTCCAGCCTTGCTGAATACTGCAAGGCAACAGTTTGAGACAAAATTGCATCTCTAATTTATAATATCTCGTTAATAAATTCCAATCTTAGAATGCCATAAACTCAAAGGTTTATATGCTATTCTCTTCGTTGGTTTTTTGGGGGGTTTTTTATGTGTTTTGGGGACTTTTTTTGTGCTGGAACCCTGCATCATAAATGTTTTCATGAAGTGTCCTGTAAAATAACCTGCTTGCTCTTTGGAGATTGCTTTGTTCCTTTGAACTTTTTTCTTCCTAGGCAGACTGGTGTGGAGAGCTGCAGATTACAGTTCTCATAAGCTGTGCTATTCATCTTTTTAAAAGGGGAATACTCGACGTAAAACTCTAACTTATGAACCTTAAAAGGAGTGTAGTATTGGCATTATTTTCATAGTGGAGTAGGTGGGAAGACAGGAAAGACAGAGGGAAGACAGGAAAGAGGTGGTCAGCTGCTCTGGCCATGATTTCTCATTTTGAGAGTTCTCTGAACTTTGCCATTCGCTCTTCCACGAGACGAACAAACTTTTATTGTTCTTGAATACTTAGGTAGCTGTTAACAAAAATTAAATAAGTCATTTCTCAAAAAAAATGTCTGTAATGCTCCTAGCAAGGCTTTATCTTTATGACACTAACGATAATCCCTCGTGTAATTAACTGTGGAGTGGTTATGCATGCAGTGTGCAGTCCATGACAAGCCTCATAGAAAATACATCAGTATTAGCCACAGGTGAATTCATTTAGAAAGATTAATGACTGCACCTGAATTTTAATGCCTGAAAAGGGATGGAACGCTGAATCCTTAATTAAAAAGTTGAATGACTGGTATGGTTTGTTTAACATCTCAAATTTCACCGGGAGATTTTTATATTCAAATGAAGTCGGCAAAAGGAAAACTTTCGTTAGAAAGCGGCGGAGTAAGGGTGAAAAGCAAAAGTGTTTTATGTGCTTTATGTAAATTGATACATGGATCAGTAGCTTTGATATGGATCAAATGAAGTATAATTATGGCTCCTCTCTGTTTACAGTGAATATGGGGCAAAGAATTCTTAAGAAATGCAAGGCTCTGCTCTGCTCCTACTGATATAAAGTTAGATGAGAAGAGCAGTAAAACTGACGAGTGATCTTATTCTTTCCTTAATGAGATGGTTTCCTCTTCATTATTATTTTACAAAGTTTTTAATGAACAGAAAGTAACCTTGAAAAACACTGTTACAGTCCCATTCCCAGAAGATGCTTCAACTCACCTTTCCTCAAACTCGGCTTTCAATTAGTAAGTTAGTTAAAAGTAATTCAGAGAACCACCATTATCAATGAAAACAGTGCCTTTCAAAAATTTCGTGCATTTTAATATTTAATAAAAAGAGAGGCTAGATTTTTGAGGAGAAGAATAAATAATTAAAGTAGAACTCTCATACCTGTTCAGAAATGCTAACATAAGGGACATCGGAACGTACTTGTGCTGTGCTCTCTGAAATACATCTTTAAAAACCCTCTGCTGACTGCTTTCAGTTAGTCTGAACCACGGGAAATGTATTCTAAAAGCTGGAGCCTTGGTAAAGCTTATTTGAAGAGCAAAATGGATCACTTTTCCAAAGCAAGACTGGGATGCTCATCCACTGACCTGAATAGTCACTGAAGGTCAGTTGTTTTGCTGTCTTATTCCTAACAAATGACAGTCACCCAAACTCCATTTTTAATGAGATCTCCTGTTTTTAACTGCAGTACCAGACTCTAGGAAAACAAGCTTCTGAGCAAAAACAAGAACACAATTCCATCCAAGATCTTCTTCCTAATAACCTAATTATATTTCCCACTGCTCCCTTTTTATCCTCTCGGAAAAGGAACATTGCCTGAAAATATGAGAGAGATAAGCAAAAAAAATGGGAAATCAAAAGTCAAGGAAGGAATCCCAGTGATTTATCCTGGGAAGTGTCTGTGACTGCTACCAGCAGCTGTAGTGAAGCAGATTGTGATGCTCTTTAGCTGCAGCACAGTACCTGCTGTACTGCTTTTGCTGCCAAGCAGAAACGTGGCTTTATTCTTGACCACCTTCCAAGGAAGCATATTTTTAATGAAATGTCATTAAAAAAAATATGTGCCTTCTTGTAAAGCTTCAAGGAAAGGAGGAAGCATTTGAGAGGCTGCATGGAGGGGGTGTGAACATGTGTTTGTAGCTGTGTATAAACACTTTCAGGTACTCCTGTAAACTTCCTGCAGTATTTCCCAAGATACAGAAAGCGAGAAATTATACTTACATACACATATCACATATATATGTGTGTGTTTGTATATATATATATATATATATATATTTATATATGTAATGGTTTAGTTTTCAGGTATATCAGCAGTTTGAATGGTCAGTTGAAAAGGAATATGTATAATAAACTGCTGACATCTCTAGTTTAGTGCTCAGTTGTTTATTCCTCCAGATTTCCACAGTCTCTCTGCTGCAAAAAAAAAAAAATCACTGGCATATGAACTGTAAATATTTTTGATGCTCAAAGTTTAGTTTCCTGGAGTTAAACACCGATGTCGTGGATAAAAATAAAGCTGGAAAGACATGTTGGAACTTCAAGATCCCTGGCTTGATGGACTTGGTGAATGTACTCAGCAAAAACCAACCACAGAATACAAACATTCAGTGAGTTAAAGCAATGATTTTGTTAATACCAGTTCAAATCACCTGCAAATGGTGTATTATTAAATTTGTGGCAAGAAAATGCTGACTGACAGGAGCAGGTAAAGTCCTTGGCTACCCAAAATGTTTTGCATAAAATGTCAGCTGATTTGGGCAAACCACAAAAAGCACAGCAGCTGTATTGAGCTCATATATTTATCTAAATATTACAATCAAATGTGTCTGGGACACGACCCAAAATCAAGAGGATTCCTTTTGTTGACTTCAGTGGAAGTTGGACCATTATAGCCTAGATAAATGGAGATATCTGGTTCAGAAGATGTTGTCAATTTTTAAGTTCCCTATTTTTAGCTTTTCAATTTTAAGGAGGGTGGTCATTGCAAGAGATGGGACTAGAATAAGAGCTTGTCTCTTAATATGAATTGTAGACCACATCCTTTCCTTGAATTCCCTGGGCAGTAAACAACTTTGAAAGTCAAAATTAAGGCTGGACAAGAAAAATAAGCAAGGTGAGAATTGAGACGATACTAAAAGAATGGAATGTGAGAACTAAAAATAACAATTTCAAAGTTGTTCAATTTTGCCTTGAATAAGCACTTTGATATTTCTTATTTTATTTAGACAATTTTTTTTCATTACTATTCTGGGGAACCATATGCTCAGGAGAAAAACAGCTCTTGGTAAACATTTCCTGCACACACTGTATCAAAGGTCCCATATGGCTGTGAAGAATTCCACGTCCAGGCACACTCTTAAGGACACAGGGGCACACATTCACACACATCCCACCTCTACAAATCAAATATCTCTGCACCCTGAGGCTCTGCCTTCCTGCAGGAGATGAGGGGCAGGTGGAACAGGGACACTCTTTCTATCTTCAGTCTCTGAAAACTCTCTAGAATTAGCTCAGAAACTTCCTACAAGTCTCAAAGGTTTATAATGCCCAGAAGGTGACCACCCTGTCCACTCAAGGGGAAGTGCAATCTCCTTCCCAGAAACCACAGGGGAAAGGTCCCTGGTTTTTATGGCAGACTTTCTGTTGACCATAACAACGTTCTGGGTCTGCTGCAAAACCTTAATTCTTCTCTGAAAGTTGCCCTTTATGGCAATGATCTTTCCTAACATCACCCTTTTAACTCAGCATACCGTATTTTTAGACTAGGAATGCATTTAAGTTCAAGTCAGGTTTCAGTTCAATAGCTGGATAATTTCAGATTGCCACAGATCACTTTGTCCGGCAAAATAATTTTGTGTGTGGATGTTGCATAAATATAACTGAAGTGATCCTTTGACTGCAAAAAAGAAACAATTTTATGCAGCTTATATCAGGTCTGGAAATCTAAAAAGTCATGGACAGCTGATGTCCTGAATGGAGCAGTGGGTAACCTCCTCAGGGCAGAGTGCAAGTCCCAAGGAACACTGCAAATCCCCACATTTCCTTCATCTTGGCCAGTTTATCCAGAAGCCAGGCACAAAAATTGCACTGATGGCTCAGTGTGAACCACCTTTTTTGCTGAGCGATGGAATATGATGCTTTTTCTCCTAACAGAGCTGTTTTGGCATCATCAGTGCGGTGCAAACTGGTTTTAACACAATTTAGAGTTGTGGCTACAGCTGTGGTACCTGAGGGGGGTGTGTGGAACAGCCCTGTTTCCTCAGGTAATCACTTGTACGATACATAACCGAGGAAAAAGAAGTCCCAGCTAAAAGCTATTTGAAAACAATGTCGCCCAGAGGGCACCCCGAGATAAGCTGATTCTCCTTTCATTACTTCTTAACCATCCATTAAAAGCTAAGCACTCTGTCCTGCCCCTGCTCTGCACACCCCGAGGATCCTGCAGGTCTGGGATGGGGATGAACCGCCCCAATCTGTCATTCCAGCTGCAATTACACATCCATCTTTGAGAGAACCCAGGGCAGAAAAAAAGAATACAAAATAGAGGGGAAGCGAGAGCTCGCTTTGGGAAGTAGGAAACAAAGAACACGCGGCCCACGTTACTCGTGTGTTCCTTGCTGAAATGTTTTGTAGGCTTGGGGAAAAATTGGGTGCACAGGTTAAAGCAGTCCCCGGGCAACTTCAGCTTGCACGAGCAGCATTTACTGAGCTGATCACCACCCCTTATCACCGACCTTGGCAATGCCACCAGAATCCTGTATTCACACCGATAAACTCTCCTCTGCAACTTCGCCAACTTATTAGGGATAAACAGGCTTTACTTCAGCATCTGGCATGTGTGATTCATATCTGTCTATTTTTCATTCAGCCTCCACTTTCCCCCTCTCTCTGGACAGTGATTGCTTCTCTCCTCCATTTCTCCTGCTGTGTGCTATGTAAGTAAGTTTTCAGGAGATCGGTTTATTCAAGAGAGAAAGCTGACAGTGAATAATATCCAAAAGAGAGCAGGCTTATGTCACCCCAATTAGTCATGAAGAAGTATGTAGAAAAATATGAAATGCAGGGGACCTAGAAAAAAATCCTTTAGGTTGGGCTAAACTGTACAGAAGATACTGTTACCCACTCTATAATGTTCTTTACTTGATAATTGTTAGAGAAAAAAAACCTGAGCAACTGATACCAAGGATCTTTTTAAGCACCTTGTTACATTTATATTTTAATTCAGAACCTAAACTTAAAGTCAAGTATGGATTTTTTTTTTTGTGAAAAAGTGTGAAAAAAACCTTTGTGAATGTATAAAAATAATATAAACTAATTAATATTAAGGATAAATAGCTGTGGCTAACTAACTGACATTATATTAAAGTATCATCAGTATATTAAAGTGTCATCAGTATCATTCTTGGGCCAGACTGTTTGTACACTCGATATCAGAGAAGCTCATGGCCAGGTATTACTGAAAAATACATTATTGCTATAAATGGTGAGATTGAAGTAAGCCTTGCCAGAATGAAAATGCAATTCTTCAAAGATAAGTTACTCTTTAAGATCGTATACCTTAAGAAGTGTTTAGGTTTTTCTTTTTTAAAGGGCTGTTTCAGATTTAATATTTCTTCTCTAAGAGAATGTGTGAGGAAAACTCAAGAAGAGCACTTGCTGCTGAGCCATTTCTCACAGAGTTTCACTGGCTATTCTGGACCTTTTGTGTACCACTACAATTAATTGCCATTTTAGCAGAAATTGAGTATTGCAAACAACAAACAACATTAGGGCACAAAAAAAAATTTGTGAAGCATTATGTAAGTATTTATTACGTATATGGGATTTCAGACATTGAAATAATTTCTTGACCAAACCAGACTGCTGTACAGTCATATTTTTACGTGCCCAGCAGAGCTGGAAGTTTACAGTTTTCACATTTACCATTAATACTCTGGGATTATGCAGTTGAAGAGTTGGACCAATTAACAACAGTGGTTTTTTTATATGGTGTGAAGGTGAAATAGTCCAGTGACAACTGTATTATTTCTTGCCTTTTCAGCTGTCCACACTTGTGCAGTAAGCTCAATGTCCTGTCAAGTTTCATCATATATTCTCTGTATTATCACATTGTGTGAATCTGTGTAGTTGTAAAATAAAATTATGTTTCTTTCTTTTTTTTTTTTCAAGTTGAATTCCTCATCACAGCAAAGATGCCATGGTTACCATGTCAATAAGGTGTGGGTAATGAAGTCCACCATAAAAGACCTCAGGTATGTTTGGTATCTGACTGGGAAATTAAAGTTTTAGAAGTTAATGCCACTAGGACCATTGAGGAAAACAGCTGCAATATGGAATCTGGCACATTTTTTAATTTTTTTTTTTTTTTTAAGACTCAAGAGGAATGCACAAGGCAATGTTTGTTACTTTAAAAGTGCTGGTAGATTCGATTCTCTCATGTACACACATTCCTATTATCCTTCAGAAAATTCCCTCAGAAAACACGACACAGGACTCTGGTGTGGTTGCTCGGGACTATCTGAGCACTGCACCAGGTCGGTGTTTGTACACCGTGTTTGTCACTGCGCTGTGGGACCCGGCGTGTTTGCAATCCTGCCAGCCCAAATTTCCAATCCTCCCAGCCCAAATTTCCTTTGCAGAGCAGTCAGCAGTCCCTGCTGTTTGTTTTCATCAGGATGCAATAATCCACTCTCGCAGGCTGGCTGGGGGAGCTGCAGGGTGCCGATGCCATTCCTGCCACTCCTGCCCCCGCTCCCACCCAGGTGCTGAACCAGCTCTTTCTCCTCTGAAAGAGCCCCGAATCTGCTGGTTGTCAGCAAGCTGAGATTTAGATGCTAACTCTTCCCCTCGTGTTGCTGGGTATTGATCTCTTTTATCCTAATTTCTGCTTGTTTGTTGCCCTGTTCACTGTCCCTGGTTAGACTTTCCTGTACACACATGGCTTGTGTTTGCTTTAGGGTGGTGGGAGCATAGGAGTGCTCCAGGGGTCTGTTACATGGGGCAGACTCCTGTTGTACACACCACCCTGGGCCCACTGGACAACTTTGATAACTGTATAGTCACCATTTGTTTGTTGGTTTATTTGTTTTTCCTTGATATCCAGATTTGCTAAAGTTATTTAAAAAAAAAAAAAAAAAAAGAAACATTAGCAACTTGGACATCATACTCAGTTGGATTTCTCTTTGTAGGATGCCAAGAGAATGTGTGTGGAAAACTCAAGAAGAGCACTTGCTGCTGAGCCATTTCTCACAGAGTTTCATTGGCTATTCTGGACCTTTTGTGTACCACTACAATTAATTGCCATTTTAGCAAAAATTGAGTATTGCAAACAACAAACAACATTGGGGCACAAAAAAAAAAATTGTGAAGCATTATGTAAGTATTTATTACGTATGTGGGATTTCAGACATTGAAATAATTTCTTGACCAAACCAGACCGCTGTACAGTCATATATTTTATGTGCCCAGCAGAGCTGGAGGTTTACAGTTTTCACATTTACCAGCTCATCCCCTGTCACTCCTCATGGATCACTACACAACTCCTAACTGCTCTAGATCTCTTCACTCCTCACTGCTCCTTCTAAGAGCTGTTAAGGTCAATGTCCATTTTTGTTCTCTGTCATCTCTGTGTCTGCTAATTATTCCAGAGGTATAAAACAGAAACAAAGAACAGAGAACAAGTAAATAAATAGAACAGAGTGAATCCCTCAAACCAATGTGGAAAAAAACCCCATTTCTAATAACTGCTAGTAAATTGATGGTAATTGCAAAAACTCAGAGCAATTTGTTTGCTTTACATAAACGAATTACTAAAATATGTTGCTGTGACTTGCAGGTCGCCATTTCATCTCACTCACTGAATGGTTGCTGCTCCACACTTTGGAACACTGTTTATCCACAATTCTGTAACAACCTCGGTGCCTGACAAACTCGCATTAACATCTCTGACTCGGTGTCTGGAGTGTTTGCACTCACAGAAGGTCTGTCTGGAAGGCCCCTGAGATCAATGACAATTTTCCCATTGCTTTCAATGTGCTCCCTGTGAATCCCCAAGTGCAGGGTGGCTCACAGGGAGCCCGGGTACCCAGCAGGCTGCTGCACACGAGTGGGAAGTGCCAGACTGTGCATTCCTGGGAAAGGCTCTGGCTCACAAGCCAGGCTGCTGGGTCGCTGTGGAGAGTTGGGCTGATTCCAAGGGGATGAGGTTCAACAAGGCCAAGTGCCGGGTCCTGCACTTTGGCCACAACAACCCCCTGCGGCTCCAGGTTGGGACAGAGTGGCTGGAGAGCAGCCAGGCAGGAAGGGAGCTGGGAGTGGGGATTGACAGGGAGCTGAACAGGAGCCAGAGTGTGCCCAGGTGGCCAAGAGGGCCAATGGATCCTGGCCTGGCTCAGGAACAGTGTGGCCAACAGGTCCAAGGAAGTGATTCTGCCCCTGGACTCAGCACTGGTGAGGCCACCCCTGGAGTGCTGTGTCCAGCTCTGGGCCCTCAGCTCAGGAAGGACATTGAGGGGCTGGAGCAGGTCCAGAGGAGAGCAACAAGGCTGGGGAAGGGACTGGAGCACAAGTGCTGTGAGGAGAGGCTGAGGGAGCTGGGGCTGTTCAGCCTGGAGAAGAGGAGGCTCAGGGGAGACCTCCTCACTCTCTGCAACTCCCTGACAGGAGGGGGGAGCCAGCTGGGGGTTGGTCTCTTTTCCCAGGCAATGATCAGCAAGACAAGAGGGCTGGGTCTCAAGTTGTGCCAGAGGAGGTTTAGGTTGGAGATTAGAAAGAATTTCTTTCCAGAGAGGGTGCTCAGCCATTGGAATGGGCTGCCCAGGGAAGTGGTGGATTCTCCATCCCTGGAGGTTTTTAAGAAGAGACTGGATGTGGCATCAGTGCCATGGGCTGGGAACCACAGCGGGGTTGGATCAAGGGTTGGACTTGATGATCTCGGAGGTCCCTTCCAACCCAGCTGATTCTGTGATTCTATGATTCTATGATTCTGCCTTGGGTGTCCTCACGGTCCCTCGTGCAGTTGGAGCTCCCCAGCCCGGAGCAGCAGTGACAGCCAAGGCCTGACCTCCACTGCAGCTGCCACAGCATCTCCTCACCCCACACGGGGGAATCCTGAATGCAGAAAACAACCCTAATGCTCCTTCGTGCACTCTTCCTTTACATGTGTAACATGTGCTATGTCTGTGTATTTTCTCCTCCTCCACTGCTCTCTCTCTCTCTTCTCCATTCTCTAAGATGGGGGAATTTTTAACAATTTTCCCTCTGCTGTGCACAGGAACACCCTCCAAGCTCTTGCTGTGTCAGTCAGAGCCCATCACTCCACAGCCAGGCAGATCAACTTAATCCTGCCACAGAGTTCTGGTGTTTTCAAAACCTGAGAATGGAGTTTGTCAGCCAACAAACAGCATCAAATTCCTTGTTCTGCATGTTGAATGATGAAATGTCTATACTTTATCTCTTTTTCTGGCTTCTGATTTCCCAGCAGTTCCTATGCTTCAGTGATGGGAACTTCCAAAACTTTCATTAGTTATTAGTAGCCCTGGTCAGAGAAATTTAGCTGTGAAATCATATTCCCCTGAAACATTCAGGTCTGTTAGCACAGTACAAGGTCAGTTCTAATTTTGTCAACATTGGCTTTCCAAAAATACCTGGAATACATTTCTGACAATGTTACAGAGCTCAAATTTTAAACTTTTATTTCAAATTGTTCTGTTTATACTAACAAATTTAAAAGTAACTCATGGTTGTCAGTTACTTTCAGGACACTCCAGTATAATTTCTTGTCTCTTTCTAAATTAAAAATATTTTTATAAGACAAAATGTCCACACGTGATTCAGGAAACTTCAGGATAACGCTAAGCAGAGATGGTTCTATTACACATCCCACTGAAATCCCTTGTTGTACAGGGGGCCATACATGTCTAATATTTCCTATTTGATCTAATACAAAGGCAGAAATGGTGTGAAAATAATGAAGTTGATAGAATGCATCTGCAGTTAAGATTGTTGAATTTATGCTGTACAGTGTATTGTGGATCATAAAAGGAATGCAAATCAAACTATTTAGTCTAAATGAAGAACAAAGTCAGATGCCTTTTGCTACAAAACCCAGGTAGCCACCAAGTGCATTTAAAGATCCTGAAATGTCCCAAAACTTTCAGCATTTCTCAACCTTACATATTTTGCAGTGTGATTGTTTAAATATTTCAGTAAGAAAAAGGTAAATATACACATAAGCACACATTCACATACAACAAACACTAAATCTTGCATGCAGTGCAAGTTAGGTGGCACATATCTCTTCAAAAAACATTGTGAAAAAAGATTTTGTATCTATCATTAAAAATACATAATAAAAAAAATAGGAGAAATACACAACTTAAATACATGTAGGGTAAGTTTCATATATATTGGTTCCTTTCTTCAGAATGCATAAATAACTTCTCTCATGCCTTTCTCAGCTTGCCTTTTAATATCCTGTGTGCTGCTTTCTCTATCTAACTTGCTACAAATTGCTTTTAAACACAAGCTTCTAATAGTGTCAGGTTTTCCACATCCCTAAACTGAAAATTCCTGTAAACATTAACTACTAATTCAATAAACATGGGGTCTGCAGAACAGCCCAAGCCCCAGCTCTCATTTCCTGCGCATTGACCCCTCTCTCAGAACCAACTGTGGTGAATTCCACTCCTTCAGATGAAGATTTTGGAATTAAAATCTTGGCAATCCCTGCCCCTTGAGCAGCATTAATGGGGGCCCAATTCAAAATGCAGGTCGTGTCTCGTGGTTGACATCACTGGTGTGCTGGTTTAAAGGTAAACCAGCAGGGGAAATGAACCCAACTCAAAGGAGAGATTATAAATCAGAATAACAATTTAATAAAATAATACAATAAATATGATTATACAGACAAACAGTTGGTTTTAACCCACAAAACCCAAATGTATAACCCAGCACCCTGGGGCATGAACAGAGTGGTGTTTGTTGGGCCCCCTGAGTCCAAAGGAAAAGGAGAGGGGAAAACCTGTTGGTGAGAGTGGTGGTGCAGTCTGGTCAAGAGTGGTGGTCTCAGTCTGGTCAAGAGTGGTGGTTACAGCCTGGTTGAGAGTGGTGATCTGCAGTCTGGTTGAAGAGTGGTGGTCTCAGTCTTCCTCTGGATCCCACGAGTGGTTAAAAAATTCCCAAGCCCCCAAGATTATCTATCCTGCAGTTCAGGCAGGAATGCCCAGTGCCTCCCTCAGGCTGGGGAGTTCCACACTGGGTGTGAGGACAGGAGCACCCTCCTGTCTCACAGGCCTCTGAACACCCAGTTTACAGCCTGAGGAGTCAGGGCTGCTCTGGGCAGAGGGTGTAAATGGTCTGTTGAGAACAGTTTCTGGGCAATGGCATGGAAGGCTGTAGAATACACAGTTTTGGGTTACACCCATCCAGGATGAACTGGTCCCAGCTGCTCTAACTAGGACAACTGGCTTGAGGGAGCCTCCTTGAAAAGCTCTCTGCTGTCCTCTTCAAAGTGTCCTTTGGCATAGAAACAGCAAATGGTAAAAGAAAGTAAGGTAAAATCTGTTTGCACTTTTTTTGTTTTAATGGAGGTAATTATAGATGTTCACTAATTCCACTGAGAGGATCAAATTCTGCTCTCTGAGGGCAGTGTAAGTCCACGGAAACCATCTGAATTGCTCTGAATTCATTCCAGGTACACACCAGAAGAATTTTTCCCCTTGGAACACAAAGACACGACGTTAAAACATGTTCAACAGGAAATCAGAACTCCAAAAGACAAAGAGTTAATTAGTCCACAGCTGAATATATAAACCAAATAAATTATCCAGGACATATTGTGCCCAAAGAAGTGGTGCCAAGCGTAGCTATTTTGAAAAGCTGTCAGATGCAGGCGTTTGGAGGTTTGCACAGAGACAGAGACTGCTGAATGCCTCCCTGGAGCCTGCCACCTCTGCTGCTGGATAACCTTCATTGCCAGCTGATTCCAAAGCCTGCTCCCTCCATGGCTGTCGGCAGTCACGTCTACCTGGGAGTGGACAAAACTCCAGATGTAGGAACTCAGAGCTGTAACCTCCCTCCCTGAACTGAGACGTGATAGGAATGCTTAACATTGAAACTTGCTCAGAAAGATTAAAATAGCACTTGTCATCTCTTTGCTGAAAAAGAAAATAAACCTGATTTTCTAAACCGAGTGTAATTATGTGACAAAGCGAATACCGGGCACGGAGCAGCAAAGCAAAGCATCTCCAACAGGAAAGCCAAACAAAACATCCCAGTCTGGCTCCTTTACTCCTCATTTCTGGTGGAATGGTTCACACATATGCACAACCAACCGTACTTAGCACATCTGCACTCAGAGGCCAACTGTCTCCCTAAAAATAATTCTGATACTAATTGTGAGAGTGATCCAGTCAGCTCAGACATACATACCAACGGCGTGAGTCAGCAAAAAATGCATCCAGCTGCTCCGGCCTTGCAGGAGTCCTAGGGCTTACTCACAATACAAAGCTCCATCTTCTTTTTCTATTTTTTTTCCTTTTATTTTCCTCACAGACCGCAGGTCACGGTTTCATTTTGTCCTTCTGATCATTAACTTCAAGGGATAAGAAGAATGATTTCACCAGAACATCTCAAAAGAATTACAGTCTGGAGTTCAGTTCAGTGACTCCTGCTCTCTGTACCTCTCTGAGCTGTGAAACAGCCCCTTTTCTGCTCCATCTGTGCTGCCAATGTCTCTGTGCTCTGCTGCTCTTCTCCCACCTTCCGCCCCTTGGCCAATGCTTTGCCTAAAACCTTTAGACTTTCTGGTACTTCCTCAGGATATATTCAGCATTTTGCTCTGCTTTGAAGAATATGTCAACAGAAGGAGGAAGATGATAGGGTATGGTCAGGGACCTTGGATATTCAAAAGATGCTTTTGAAAAATTTCCTTTTCAGAGGTCATGCTTTCTATAATGTACTCTGAATGATAATAATCAAAAGAGCAAAGTGATAAATTGCCATTACCCCCAGTAAGCACCACAAAGACAGATCTAGAAGTATTTTTTCTTTATTTTTTTTTAATGCTAAAACAATTAAATTATTATCATGTTTTGTATTACTTTTAAATTTTAACAGAATTCATAGTCAGTTTGCTAACTGCAAACCAGTCTATAGTGTGGTACTGCTTGTGTAAATTGGTATTTTCAATGTAATTTTATCTCAGGTTCTGGCAGCCACTGAAAGGAAAGTACATCCAGAGGTGTCTTATTTACATCTGATGACAATATATATACCACTGCTAACACACAGGCTGGAATCTGTGGCACTGTAAATTGAATTAACTCTCTTGAAGCAGCAGAGCATCAGAACCACTCATTTATTTTAACAAGCATATAATTAATTCATTTGTTTCCCTACTCATGGTCAGTTAGGTATTTCTGTTTTGTCAGTGAATTAGGATATCACAAATAAGATGCACACTCTCCGTGTGCTTCTTCCCATCTATTTCTTCATGTGCAAACAAAGTGTTTTCTCTTGAAGGATGTGCCTTTTCTGCAAGGGATGAAATGGGCCTTTTGAGAGTGTTAAGAGAATCAGAAGAGTCCAGAAAGAGGAAATGTCCTTTCTGGTGCTGAGGGCCTGACAGGGAGAAGGTTGGTGGTTTCCCATAAGTCAGATGGTTCCTTAGGTCTCGTTACATGTGGTTAATTTGGCTGAGAACAGACACGATCAAACCAGACATCAGTGGCTTAAAAGCCACTCCTGGGATAAACAACAGCTTCTTTCTTTAAGCCACTTAATTTTTGCCATCAAATTAATATTTTATTATTCCTTAGGGCCCCTGACATGGTCTTTATGGTTTGAATATGTGCAACACACCAGATACACAAATTCTAAATAGCGTCTTGCAAGTCCATTGAGAAAAGGTGCTGAGACTAAATATTTTAGTTTCTAGCAGAGGTAATTAACTGTGTTTAATGTTGTAATAGTTTATTTTAAAATAAGAATGAGAAAGGTAGTACAAATATAAATAAATACAACCTCTGGATTGCTTATCTATAACACTGGTTTCTGTTGTCATTTGTAAATATCTTGTTTAAAGCTGTTGATCGAGTCTCCTGCTGGTAAGTATAAATTTTATAGCCTAAGCCATCCCATATTTCATATAAGAGACTTTGTAAAGGAGACAGATTTATAATTTTTTTCACTGATCTAAAAAATTATCATTTAATTTTATATAAATTTCTGCATCATTTACTGAGAAGGTATTCATGGTTTTATAGACCCTTTCTTTTTTCATCAGTCATTCAGAAGTAAAAGATTTATGAAGTAAAATGTTTTTTATCATGCTCTGATTCAAGCAAGCATATTGGTTGAAATTGGTGATGCTTCAGTCAAAATAAATGTTCACAGTAATGAATTTATACTTTTTAATAATGCAGAAGAGTGAATTAAGAAATAGGATGGCATGAATACATAGAGAAAGACAGAATAATATGGGCCAACGTTCTCAAAAAGGACTTTCATGAATTAATTATACCTCCTTATTTGCTTAATACTTGGATATTTTTTCTGGATTGCTGTAAGTATCGGAGGGAAAGAGAAAAAACAAAACAAACCCCTGCCACATTTTAAGCCATAACTACAGCAAACAAGCAGAAAGGTGACAAATTGTTTGTCAGAAATGGCCAGAACAGTTGAGGCTACACCACATCAATAGAGACACACAAAAAGAGACTTAAAACTCTTTCATATTTCGTACAATCAGGGACCACATAATTAGCAACGGGTGAACACTGTGGGATTGACCCTTAAGCTAAGTTGATGCACATTTTGGGAAGCTTTCTGCCCAGGTCCCAGGGTGTGAGCACTCTGGGAAGGATTTAGTCAGGTGGTTTGTAGTAACACCAAGGGGTTATGCCTCTATAATATGTGCCTCTGCAATAATAAGCCTTTAACCAGAATTTACAGGGGTCCATTTCTGTCTGTGTGCAAGGACTGTTCACAGCTTTGTACCCACATGCTCTTACCCAGACCATTTTACATTCATGTGGAATTGTACCTTTTTTTACAGCTTTGTACCCACATGCTCTTACCCAGACCATTTTACATCCATGTGGAATTGTACATTTTTTTACAGAACATGTGACAGATAGACAGCACAGCTTCCTGTCAAAAATATGCCAGGAGAAAGCAGCTCCCAGCCTCAGTGGTCATTAGCAAATACCTGGATTAAGTTCCATATGGAGGCAATCTGATTATCAGGACAGCTTTATACAGATGATGAGCAGGCTGACTGCAGGAAAGCACTGAGGATTACAGGGGAATGACCGTATCAGAGCAAAAAAGAGCAGAGTTAGAGCTTAATCTGAGCTGAGTGGAACAGGCCAAGTAGGGTAGGATGGCTCCATCAGAGCAGAGCAAAGTGGGCCAGTGGTGCTGGCAGTGGGAAAAGGAGCGTGAGCCAATTCTATCAGGAGGAAAAGCAGAGCTGAGGAGAACAGCTCCTTTGATGAATAGTGCAATGAGCCAGCCTCTTTAAGGAGAGAATCAGAGCAGACTCAGCAGAGGAGAGAATTGTACAGCAACAGCACTTAAAGAGCTTGAAATCAATATTACTTGATTGGAAAGAACTGTAAGTATTATGCCAGAAGAAGCTGCTTTAGGCTGGAAGCAGAGTCGAGCCCCATGAAGTGCTCCATGTAAAAGAGCCTGACAGACAGCATGGCACAGGCAGCATGGCACTGGCAGCATGGCACAGGCAGCATGGCACAGGCAGCCAGGCTGCTGAAGAGAAACTGGGGGAACCCAGGGATAGCTCTGAGAGCTCCTGGAAATGTATGCTGATCCATGCTGCTCACAAGATCAGTGATTCAGCAAGTGTCTCACACTGGATTTACTTCCCACCCATATCTCTGCCCTCTACTTTGCATTCCAATGATTTTCCAATTTAAAACAGGAGATAGGTAGTCAGAATTTTTGAGGAATGATTTGGAGAGAAATACAACCTGGTAATTCTTCCCATTCATTGTAAAGTATGAGGGGATTGCAGTAACTGTTCAGCCACAGACAGATGGAACCAACCAGTAAAAGTTTAAAGTAGTTTTCTGATAAAGTAGTTTTCTGTTAAAGCAAATATTTTCCATTTCACACTTCAGAAGTTTGCATTGAAACAATTCAGAGGGTAAACCCCTCTGAATGTCAAATTGCAAATCTGGGCCAAGCAGATATCTCTGAATAGATGTGGGGGGGATGTATCATGCTTCCTGTAAAAGAAACACTCTTTGTGCTTTAGTTTAAATATGTTTTATTTTCCTTTTTTAGTTTCACTGTTACTATGATGATCTTCTTTGAGTTAGAAGATGGCAAGAAGTTCATAAAGACAGGATGAAGCACAGCATAGAGCTGTCACTGACATTTATGTCCCTCAGGGCATGTATATTGGTCATTGTGGCCAGTGTATCTGATCAGTGGCAAACTAGAAGTTGGGAACTTGGAGGTTAATCTTTAAAAAAGAAATATGTACAAATAAACTTATGTTTTTTTTCATTTGCACTTTATTCTGGGTAAAGGATTGCCTCATGAATCCCTCTGGAATGATAAATGGTGGATGTTTTCATACTTCTTCCTCTCCCAAAGCTCAATCCTTGGCTGTGGTAATGATTAATCCTTAAGTATTCATTAGCCTTTCTGCATAATCCTGATTCTAGGAATGACAATAAGGAGGATTCCTTAGAATAGAGTGATGTAATACTATGGGAAATTAGACACTGAGAGTTCCAGTACAATAATGTTACATTAAAGAGAGATAATCACAAGAGGGAAAAGTCTTACAGTGTCACAGCATGCTTATGAAAGTCTCTGGGTTATAGAATCAAAGTGTTTTCTACAACCCCCTGTCCATGTCAAGCTTTAATAATGCCTCTCATCATGCTATTAGACAAATCAGGCTGAGTTTGCATTATTCGAGTAGCTTCAAGCCAGTACTGCAAATCCTGGTTGTGTCAGACAATCTCAGTCAAAAAAAAAAAAACCCAGCCAAAAAAGAGAAAAATAAAAGAACGGTCTCTTCTAATTCTCCAGGGACTGTCTATTATAGGCAAATCACTTTCCAGAAATGAGGCACAATTTGTGGTAAATTAACATTCCTGAGAGTGAATAGTAGCTGAATTTCTGCCAGGGAATGAAGCTGCCCTGGAGACTCACGTGTGATGCTAAAGGGGAGTGTTCAGGCAACCATCTGATGAAGATTCATCTTGGCCCATGTGTAAAAATAACAGCAAAGCCCTAACAAAATCTCAAAAATGTATGTGTGAAAACCTATAGGGAAAAAAAAACCACCCAACAACTTCCCTCAACTATGTACAGCAATTAGCAACATAAAAGATGCAAAAGAATAGAAAGATCACTTAGTATAATGTTTAATAGAAAATAAGCAAGCAGGGAGCACTGAGAGTAAAGAAAGAAACATGACAATATGTAGAATGCCCTCATGCTATCTCAATTTAAATCTAGCCTGAAAACTTTTCTATTTGCATCAACTCTTCAGGTTTAGCTTCCTCTTTCCCCATTTTATAAAGGACTTTGAACTGCCTGCTTGATGTTAAAAGCAGTATATAAATTGAAACTCTATTATGCTTCAGAGCAGATAAAGATATTGCAAATGCAAAGAAAAAACTTTCAAATGAGACACACTGCAGCTGGAAACACAAACCACAGTAATCCAAGAAGTTTTTGGTTTTTAGTTCTGCCAAAGGAAGAGAGAAGTCAAGGGTGAAGTTTTAAAGAATATAGGAAGGGATATGAAACAAAGTCATAGAGGATAGTAAACTAGCTGAATAACAAATGAAAGCACACACTGTCAGATGAGCCCCAGAGCCCAGGCAGAGAGCCAGCAAATATGGTTGCAATATTGAAAGAAGGAATGAAAATCATCAAGAAAATTATGGACACGTTAAATGTCTGTATGTGGGGAGGAAGGGGGGCAAAAGTGTGTGACACAGAGAGAGTCCTGGATGAGTGCACAGGGTTATATTTTACAGCACATGCACAAACACAGGGTTTGTCAGAGTTCACACAGGGCACCAATAAGGGCATCCTAAATATGAGATAAAATCTGGCTGTATTGGACTGAGTTTTTACATTGATATTAACAGAGTCAAGGTTTCATTGATTAAGAGACAACTATAATACCCACCTCAATGAGGTAGGAAAAAGAAATATTTCGTTTTCTAGAGGAGAAACTTGGACTCCAGTAGACAAAAAGTCATATTCTTTAAAGCTTTGTTGCCTCTGTAAGGTCTAGGGACTCTGAATTTTAACAGCCGTATGCCTAACATGTAGAATAAGATCTCAAAACAAGATTTAAATGTTCAGCTTTTCATTACAATATTCAGATGGAATTAGGCAAAAAAATCAAGAGCACTGCCTTAAGCTAAGCCAACAGGAGTAATCTCACACTAGACATGGAGAAAAAACCTGGGCTTCCCCAGATATGCCTGGTCAAAAAGTCCATTTAATAGTTTGGGTACTTTTGGCAAAATCTCTGTGAATAACTGAGAGATGTGTCTGATGAGCTCAGGAGTGGCACAGCACAAACACACGAGTTATTGTTCCAGGTTAGAAGGTTCCCACAGTGCACCAGAAGAAATGCCAGAGGACACATTCCCCAGGTCCCCAGGATAAGGGTGAGGAATACCTTGGGAAATACAAAATAAAGAAGTCTGTAACCCGACCCATCAAAATCATAGGCATAAGCATTTGTTTGTATTCCTTGAATGAGCTGTTCATGACTTTTTCTCTTTAAAGAGATGTTGCAGGACTTGAATACATATCAAACAATTATTGACAAAGAAAATGCTGGGATCACAACCTGGAATGCTTGCCCCTTCTCCCAGCTGAATGCCCTGCTAAAATTAAAAGCCTTGTGCTGTCTTTTATTCTTCCTGCTGATGAAGCCAGCCTTGCTTTCTTTGCTGTTTGTGTTATTTGTTATGACACAAAGTTATCGAGAACAGGAGATGTGTCCTAATTCCAGAAAATCTGGGGACTCACTCGTGGTGGCAGTTATGGCTTATAGAGCTCCTGATGTGTGGAAATAAACTGCTCAGGAACTTTTAAGTGCTTCCTCATCTAGCTTTTGGTTTCTGCTGGTGGTTATGGAGATTCCCCCTTCACCACAGCTATCCCAGGCATGTGCAATATGCATATCTGTATATACCTAAAGATGTGCCAGGCAGGTTAAAAAAAAATAAATAAATAAAGTGATTTTTTTTTTTGGCTTATAAGACCATACATAAATCATAGCAGGGTTTAAGTATTATTGGACCCTAAACCTTACCTAAGTCTCCTTTGCAGTGAGTAAGGCACATACAAACACTCACTTTGCAACTGGCTGGGACATCAACGTGCTCCAGCTCCCAGACTTTGCCCTCAGCCAGCTGGAAGCTGATTCTGCTTCCTCTAAACCAAGGATTACACGAGCACTCCATCCCAAATCACCAAAGCTTCAGCTGCTGAAACCTTCACTAAAAACTCACCAAACTTAGGCTTAAAATAAAAGTCCTGTTACCTGAGCTGCAGCTGCAAGGCTGGGTACTCACAACTGGCATGACCATCAAACGTGGCCTTGAACCCTCTCAGGTATAGGGCAACCACAGCTTCTCTGGCCAGCCTGTTCCAGTGCCTCACCACCCTCAAAGGGAAGAATTTCTTGCCATTATCTAATTTAAACCTGGCCTCTTTCAGTTTGAAGCCACTCCCCCTTGTTTTCATTTAAAGAAATAAGGAAAAATGTCCATTAGTTAGGTAAGGTCTAGAACATTTTCTTGTCATCGTGAGTGTTACATGAAGACTGCTGTCTTTTGTGGTTGTTAGAAAGTTATTTTTCTTCCTTGCTGGAAAGTGTTAAGGAAAGATAAAATGCAGAACTGCAGAACCCAGCAGCACAATGATGTTCCATGTAGCTGTAGGCATAACCTATCTTTGAATCTGAGTGAATTGAAAGGGAAAACTGAAAACTGTAGAAGAGGCAGGACTGAGGAGTCTCTTGGGTTATGTTGGGGACTGGGTGTGTATATCCCCAGGAACAAAGACTGTAACAAGAACTCATGGCAGTTTGATGATTTTAACCATCATCCAGTCTTCTTCCTGAGGTGTTTCCATTCCAGTGTGCCTCTGCCATCTGAAAGCAAAGTGCCTCTAAATCTGGAGTTGGAGCTGGGTGCAGGAAGGATTTCTGTGTGTGCCTCGAGTTTCTGGGACAAAAGATGTCCTGAAGTTTTGATTGATGAACTCACCCTCCACCTTTCTTGCTGCTGGGGCTTTCCTCAGGACTCTTTGTCCTGGAGTGTAGCACTCTTTCCCTGGGCAGCTTGTGCAGGAATTATTACAATATTCCTAAGCAGGAATCAACAAAACACCCTGTCTTTTTATTAAAAGCATTATTTTCACAATTATTATTTGTGTACAGAATTGCCTATTAAGATGTTGGTTTGTAGCAGGGTGTTTGTTATATATCATGCACTCCATTTTATCATTCTGTGTCAGCCAGGGACCACTCTCTTGGAAGGACAGAACCTTTGTTAGAAAGAAATCCAACTAGCAAGCAAAACTATTTACTCCAAGTCATTTTTTGAGTAGTTGACCAGCTACAGGCTTAAGGTTGAATATCCATAAACCATTGAGCCAGACTAGAATATTGTATATCACCCTGGAGCCAAAAATAACTCTTTTTTTTTCCCCTATTGGAAAAAAAAATTCTATTTTTGGCCTAAGTTTCTGACTTGGATTTATGTAAAATTATGTTGGATGCATTTTTCCACATTTCTAATTGTTTCTTCACCTTTAACCACTATAATTAGAGCTATATTACAGATGAGGGCAATAAAAAGGTTAAGTACCAATACATTAAAAATAAATAAAAAAAAACCTGTTCAAAACACTTCTCAAATATGCAGAGCACAGGTTATGTGAAAGCAATTGGTATAAAAGTTTTAATTATGTTAACACTGGCCAGGTTCTGTAATTCACCTTAAGCTGAGCCTTGCTCTCTGAGCCTGTCCCCAGTTGTTGCCAGAATAGAGACAGAGAGAGAAATGTATAAAACTAGAATAATATAAGTCTGATGCTCATGATCAATGCTTAGTTCTCCTTGAAATTCAAGCAGTTAGAGGCAGAATTTTCTTCCTTTCTCTTAAATACTCATTCAGCTGCAATGTGCTAAAAGCTGAGAGGTATTATAATGGAAAATCAGTTAAAGAAAACAACACATTTTATTGTCATGTAATCACAATATCACTCAGAATAATAGCATTTTTAAGCATAAGGGTCTGTGAAATATATAAAATAGCTGAAAGAAATGCTTTATTGGGATGTCACAGCCACTGACTGAAAGGGTTATCAGCTTAAAACATCAGGCAAGTCTCCTGAGAACAAGAGTTTCACTGGGGTTTACTGATCTTAAAGCACCTGTGCCATCAGGAAACAAAATCTGAAGGAAAACAGTCCTGATTGCATGGTGCTTTGTAAAATACACTCTCCCATTTTATAGATAGGGTGACACAGATATGAAAAAGTTAGCAAAAAAACCTGCAAAAACCAAACCAACATCACAAAACCAGAACAGAGAAATGCATATTTAAAAAAATAAAGGTTTTAATTAAAAAAATAAAGGTAATAATATTTGATAAACATGGAAGTACAGGTGGGCTACTGCATGCTGGACAGTCAGCAACATTGTAGTTTAATTCCCAGTTATGCCTCTAAATGCTCATATAATTGTTTTTACCAACCCTTCTACTGCTAAAACCTCTGCTGAGCTGAATGGTGGGAAAGATTCAAGATTGGCAAGGTTTGTGTTGGTTGAGAAACAAATTACTTGCAGCATCTAGTTAGAAATTGCTTCTCCATTGTCTTTATATTCTTGTTCCTATTTAATTTTTTTTTCCTAATAAATGGCTCACAGTGACTGTATTAGATGACAGTGTTTAGGCCTAAACAGTTTTTTAAAAGGATCAATTAAACCCCTTTTTTGCAGCCCTTATATTTTATTGGGGATTCTTTAGAGACTGCCTCATGAAGACCTATGAATGTTATAAGGCCTGTATTTTAGGAAAATACATACAAGTATGTCAATAATTTGAACATTGTGAATACAAGTAATGAGGCCTTCCAAGATCAGGCACAATTAAGAATTTGCCAGGGTCTCTAAATTGGTGCAATTCTATAGTCCAACACAAAAAGTTCTTCTTCAATTTTGTTTGTAGTTCAAACTGAAAAGAATATGCTTAGAATTATATATTTGAACAAAGAGGTATTAAATTAGAATCTTTCATTTGAAAGCATTATTACTAGAAAAGGATGCAATAAACCTAAAACGAGTTTCCTCTGAAGAAAAATTAAAAGGAAAACAAATATTTACAGAGAATTTTGGACCTGATATGCAATAGAAAACACATGTTTTTCAGAGACTGAAAATGGGGTTTGTCTCATATGGAAAGTACGCAGCTGTCCTTATCCTTATCCTTATCCTTCTTAGTGTGGTTCTAGCATTTGGGAATCCCAAAATTCTCTAGAATTCCCTCTATTTCTTCATGCCTCCCAATTCCCCCAGTTCAGGAGACCGTTGTGGAATAACAGAGGACACACAACAGGCTTTAACTAATGAAAACAATTAAATAAAGTATTAACATTTGCACTCCTTTATCAGTAGGTCCAAAATGAGATAGTAAATAAAGTTGCAGCCTAATTAAACCATATCCATTTTATCTTATCTATTTCTTCCCAAGTACCTTAGACAGCTGTACCTTACAAAACAGAAATCAGAGATCCTAGAGAGTAAATTCTCATTAGGGAGGTGCTATTAAGAATGCTTCTTCTTGTATGCTATACAAAAAAAAAAAATCTTTAAAATGTGATTTTACAGCTCCTTTTGTAGCAAAGTATAAATAAGGTACCATAGAATAAAAAGGCAAAGCAGAATAAAAATATGCTGCCTGTTCATTGCCAGCATGAGATATTTCTCCAAAGACAAAAGCAAAGAAGTCCCAGATGGAATGCTATTATTTCTGTCTTATCATCTCTCAGTGAGATGCCACAAGTTCCAGCATATTAGGGTTTTCCTTATCTTCCAACTGTAGTCATCATGTACCTATATAAGGTTGTAAAATTACTAATATATTACTATATATAGCAATATATATAGTAATAAATTAGTAATATAGTAATATATAGTAATATTGTTATATAGTAATATAGTAATGTATTAATATATTAGTCATATAGTAATATATTAGTAATATAGTAATATATTAGTAATATAGTAATATATAGTAATATATAGTAGTAGATATACTATATCTATTGCTAATAGAGTATAAATACTCTAAAACAGAAGTGCTCTTGCAGTCATTTTGGGGTGCAAATTGATTCATGACTGTTCACAGCTTGGGTTGCTGGTACAGCTTCTAATCTCCTTTAATGTCACTACCTAATAGCAATAAGGGAATTTGATAGCAAAAGCAACAACTCAGAAGGGTAACTAGACCACACAACACAAATTTATGGGAAAAAAGCTCTGTTTCAAGCACTGCTGTTTCAGAAACCTGTGAGTAGCACCTTATTTCATCCCCAAACATGTCATTTGGACTCATTCATCAAAAGCACTTACTCCAGTCTCAGGCAGCTGCAAAACCAGTGGAGGTTATCTTGCCAGAGAAGGAGCCTTCATATCCTGCCTGACTGAAAATGCACCTTTGCTCTTTACATACCGGAAGGTAAATACACCATAAAAATGCCAAGGCCCACCACAGTGCAGATATTTGAGAGCCTCCTGAAGAGAAGGCACACAGAGAACCCGGGGAGATGCTGCCCATGAACTTTTCAAAGAATGCAAGAACATAATTCTTGTGTCTTGGAGGTGAGCGAGTCATCAGCTCACTCCTAATTCATTCTGCTCTTAACAGGCTGGTGGAGCACAGCACTGCAGAGGAGGGAGTGCTCTAAAGAGGGACCAGAGCAACCCCACTGCCCAGCTGGGCTGGGAATCTGCTCAGGAGACAGGAGCTGTGCAGGGCCTTCCTCATGGCACCATGTAGCATTTATTATTAACAATATAATCAAAAATTCCTTTCCTTTCTTTGACTTTACAAAGCAAAGGATGAAGATTGGAGCAATCATAGAATCACAGAATCAGCTGGGTTGGAAGGGACCTCCAAGATCATCAAGTCCAACCCTTGATCCAACCCCGCTGTGGTTCCCAGCCCATGGCACTGATGCCACATCCAGTCTTGTCTTAAAAACCTCCAGGGATGGAGAATCCACCACTTCCCTGGGCAGCCCATTCCAATGGCTGAGCACCCTCTCTGCAAAGAAATTCTTTCTAATCTCCAACCTAAAGCTCCCCTGGCACAGCTTCAGACCCAGCCCTCTTGTCTTGCTGATGGTTGCCTGGGAAAAGAGACCAACCCCCAGCTGGCTCCCCCCTCCTGTCAGGGAGTTGCAGAGAGTGAGGAGGTCTCCCCTGAGCCTCCTCTTCTCCAGGCTGAACAGCCCCAGCTCCCTCAGCCTCTCCTTAGGATAAAGCCAACACCCAGTCAGGCTCCACAGGTGTCACCTTCAAAGTAAATGTTGTGTCCACGCTGAGATCTCCCTGCTCACCAAGATCAGGGTTCTGAGCAGAAACAGGACCAGATGCTGGCATTTCCCAGCGTCAGCAGATGCTGTTTATTAAAGACAGCATCGGAATGAGCTCCCCGAGTTTGAATTTCATAAAGTTTGTTAAGGAAACACTTTTTGAAAAGACAGAGAGAAACTGTGTCCTAATGATGTTCACATGTTTCCCCAAAGAACGAAAGCTGATCCGTGCAGGCGTCGAAAGCATTACATTCTAATTTCATTAAAGTGGGGGAGGGCACCCAGAAAAAGCACAAAAGTAAATGCTGCTGACCTCCCTGACAAGAGGCTGAAAAGGAACCTGCTCTGGGAAGCCAAGACTTTTTGCCTCTGCAACAACTGGGTAGGTGATGGCTGCCTTGGAAAATTTATGGGATGGTTTTATTTATAGCAGATGTCCTCTGAAAGCAAACAGTTTTGTTTTATGCTACACAAATCTTATGGATAATTACACAACGTGGCGTGGAGGTTCGGTAATGCTGCAAATATCAACATAATTTTCTAAAATCCATTATGAATCAAAAGAGAAAAAAATGTCCTGATACTGATCTAAAGCTCGAAGATAAGAGGTTAATCAAAACAAGACTTTTGCCTTTGCTTTCTAGAAACTTGTTGTTTTAAGGGGAAAAGGTAAAAGTTGAAACTGTGTATGGAGCCCACTAATTAAATTATCATTTACCCCAAATGAGTCTGGCAGTTCCAATACAGATGATCAGATGCCAAAAAGTAGTATGAGTAGTTATGGTCCTGGATTTATAATCCAAGAGTTTATTTTGGATTTGTAACTTTTTCTCAAGCATGGAAATAGTCCTACTTGCACCTCATGCCTTACCTAAGTGAAACAAGTTCAAATCATGAATTCCATTTTCTTAGTGGAACCCATGTGATAAACTTCTTATCTATTTAAGCTGTGGAGTTTTCTCTCCTGGAAAGGCACTGCTGGGCTGCATCTTGCAGGAATTGCATCATCCCAAACCAACTAACAGAATCAAGAACAATTAAATCAATAAATATTGTAGTCCCATGGAAAAGTTTTATGAATAGAGATGATGACTGAAGAGGAAGCATCACCTTTCAACATCAAAACTTTAATTTCCCATGTTAAACACTTTCCAGTTACAAAGGTAGAACTTGATCCTCTGAGCCCTTGGATGTGAACAAAACTGCTGTTGATGGGGTGTTTGCTTCCCTCATTTTTCCCCTGATTAGCAAAGTTCAAGGTGGAAATAAATGAATTTTTTGAAAATTAAATAAAAATGGACAGAAGCAATACATCTGTGAATTTGCTGCTCATTATGCATGGTTTGTAAGAATGCATATTTCAAAAAGAAAGTCATTGAAGTAATTCTGCTGCTCTGTTTTGCAGGTCTTCGTGACAGTTTAAGCAATAAAATGGTTTAATCTCTCCGGATTGCAAAAACAGAAACCCCTGACAAGGACAGGAGATTGGCAGAATTCATAATAATATATTTTTCCTTATGTCACATGTTTGTGATTTCAAGGACATGATTCCCAGTGACCCCATTGTAATGTTGTGTAGGCATTGTTCTACACTGATTTGCATTAATATCTACAGAAGAGTTTTCCTCTCTCAGTACTGCTTCAGAGGGTATGCTTGTCATTAAAATTCTGGTCACAGATGTGGGTTAAAATATCTCTAACCTTTACAAATGTATTATGTGGCACTACTGACATAGCTTTTATTGCAGATAAAATCTATAACAAATCCTGTGTGTGACAGGAGAGGAACATGATTTTGTATTAAACTCAGATGATAGAGATGCATTCCTTGCTTGTACTTTTAAAATGCTTTGGATATAGTAACAATGAGTTAGGTTTTCTACTCCATTGCTGTTTGAAAGCCATTAAATCTATTCTTTTTTTTTTTTTTTCCTGCTTTGGTACTTTAATAAATTTTTCTTAAACTGTCTTTCGGAAGAGGACATAAAGTAGTGGAAATATTTCAACTCACCTCCGATCCTGGCTGAGTCTATCAGAAGTAAACAAGAAATCAGTTTATTAGGATGGACTACCTAACATCCATCACTGAAAATCTTTTATAAGCTACACTGAGCACAGACCATGATCCTCCACTTCTGTTTCCTGACTTGGATTGGTATTCATGTGCCTAAAAGGGTCTCACATTAATGTATTTATTTTCCAAGTGCTTTTTGCACCTCTTACCATATAAACAATATTTTGAGCAGCACATTGACTTGCCCACACGTGCCAAAGGAGGGTGGTGCTTCCCTTCTTGTTTCACTCACAGCATTGTAATCCTGGATATTTTTGCACCAGTTCCCCAACTGAAGGCCTGCATTTAAACTAGTGTTTAATAGATGTTATTCCCCCATATTTTTTTCTGCAACAAAAGTACCTTTTTTTTTTACTTATACCAACTGGTATGATCCCACCCTTGTTGCAAAACAATGCTTTCCACTGAGTAAGGTGACAGTTTCCTTAGGTGGTTATGTTGGCATTATTCTGGTTTTAAGGGAAAGAGGGTCATACCAGGTGATTGTTGCTGCTTCATCTACCAGGGTGGACTCACAAAATACATTTGAACCTCATATTTACTGCTGGAAAGACCAATATCTGTGTTCATGGATGACCTCCAACCACAATATGTTTTCTTTGGGAAAAGGAATTGGAAGAGGTGGGAAATTTAACCAAATAATAAATTAAATTAAATGAACTAATAGTGGTTCTGGCATCTTTAGTTTCTCCCCTGGGAAGCAGGGTGCAACACAAGGATGCAGGAAGTGGCTGGGGCAGGAGGGGCAGTTCTGAGGTGAAATCCAGTGCCAAGGCTCTTCAGAGGAGCCCAAACAGGGGAGTGTGCACTGGAGAAAGGCTCATAAGGGCAAGGAGTATTTCATTCACATGCTGTCAGACCTCTGGATCTTTGATTCTCAAGCACTTCTCTCTCCTTGTACAGTCCTTGGATAAAGGATCTTGGATATCCAGGAGCAGTTTAGGGTTATGGAGTAACTCATTGCACATGGAGGGAGGAATAAACTCTTTGAAAAGTTTCCACAGTTTTCTGCAGACCCTTGGAGAAAGCAGTCTGTACTGACAGCAAGGAAGATAGGGAGGAAATCACACAAAGTTTTGTTATTTAGCAATGCTTAGTGATGAAAAGGCGTGAGGAAGAGAACCAGACAAGAAACAATGAAATGGTGGCATGGGAAGTTACAGAATTACTGAATTTTAAACAGGATGAGGGGTGGGATTGGGCTGATGGAGGTGACACACACTTGAATTTGAAGGCTTCCAATGTCTTTTTCCCTACAGGAGGGAGGTATTTTGAAAAGGAACTCTCAGTCTTTGGTGTACCAACAATATTTGCTGTTCAGCACTGAGAGTGTGGAGGGTGCAGCAGGACGGACGCTCAGTGACTCGCTTCCTCCTCTGCAGGAGTGAGAATTCAAATCAAGAGCTCTCCAATTATTTCAGTGTTTCAATTGTCTAATTGATGAGAGTTTTCAACCCCTCTGAACTCAGATCAATAACGTAGCTGGAGAGCTGAAAAACAAAATCTTTGAAAAACGAAGTATTTGACCAGTGGTAGCAGTGAAATGTTTCTCTTGAGAACTGCAAGAATGTGAGGGGCTGCTTGGTGGAAAGAGGGTTATGTAGATAAAAGGTCCCCAACCCTGCTCCTGAATTTTCCCTGCAATTCACTTACTTAATAAGATTATGGGAAGAGATACCACTTTTTTGTTTTGTTGTTTTAAATTTGTTGAATTGAGTCATGATGCTAAATCATTTCCAGAATTCTTCATGGAGTAAAGTAAATTGAGATGTGTAGATAATACTTGTTGAGGCCTTTTCTAAATAGCAAATTTCCCGACCTGTAGAGAGGGAATAATGATGCTAATGATCTATTTTTTAAAAAAGTTTGAGAACTTCTAAAGAAAAGTGTTATATGAAAGGTGTACATACATAACATTTGTATTACAATACATTTCCATTATCTATTTATGTAAACATACATAATATAATAATAAACTCCCTGATATTATTTCAAAATATATTTTATTAACTATATTATTCATATACATTTTAATATCAACAACCAAAACCTGATGAAAAATGCTCAAAGGTTTCCAATTAAAGTTGTTCACTTTTTGTCAGGTTCTAACACCACTGACAGCAATTTCATAAAGATGTTAATGAATTTTACATGATATTCACGACTATGAATGTCTTTCTCATCAAATAAGATGTAAAAGATTCTGGTCAGAAAAGAATAACTGAGTTTGCAAAAATGTTAAAACTTTTTTTTGAAACATTCTCTCCATTTCTGAGGGAACAATTTGGAGTTTGCATGGGAGAAAGCTGATAGCACTTGCTCATATTGTAAATTCTATCATTCTTCTCCTGGTAGTATACTTCTACTGAAGGAGGAGAGGGAATTTGCCTTGCTTTAATGCCTTCTTCAGGGGTACTGCACAGACATGGATACATTGGAAAAGGAATTCTAAAATTGTGTGGCAAGGAAGATAGAAATAGCTGTAAATAAAATTCCAAGGCATTTCAGTCTTAGCTCTCATTAAATGAAAAAAAGTCATAAACAACTACAATAAAAACTATTTTTATTTCATTTTGGTCTGGTAGAAGCAACTGCAGGAAAAAATATGACTGAATTCCTATTTTTGGCAAAATAATAATTTTATTTCTTAACTATAACCAATATTTTTGTTCCATTTACCTGTTGATTTTCAGTAATCTCTTCCCTTTACGTACCGTCTGTCTTTAGAGCTGTAAGAACAAATTGAGCCTGATTCAGATGTGTGACATCCCACTGAAGTCAGCAGAGCTGCCTCCCCACGTCACAGGTTTTTCTTTGCATCTCTCTGTCTGTCCTATAAAGTCGTGTCAGTGTGACTCAGGATGAATAAGCTCTCAGCACAGGCCAGAGAAACACACTATTTCCTTGTATTTCTCCGTAATTACCCCAGGAAATACTTGGAATAGTACAAATATTGAGTTTAGCCAACTGCCAGAGGCAGCCTTGGTGGTTTTGGATAGACCTGTGACAGGTTGCATGTGGTTCATCTTTTGGTTCCCTGCTCCCCCACGCAAGTGTAACAGCTTTTACTGATGCAATTGTTCCCACTAAACCCAAAATGGGCTTTAGGGGTCTCTTGGAGGCTGAGGGGTGATGCACAAAGGCTGAGTCCACGTGCACACCTCTGTCTCCCAGGGTTTGTTTTGGGGCAGGTGATATTTATACTCCCCAGAATTCTTTCTTTTGTAAAAGTGGGACCTGGCTGCCTGTGACAGCAATCCCTGTCACCATCATGGAACAAATTATGTCCCCTCTCCATGAATCCCAGTGTTCCCCTCCTGTCCCAGCCTTTCCTCAGCAGTCAATGCTCCGGGCTGGGATTCCTCTGAGACCAAATTTTTAAAAACTTCAAATTCTTTAAAAACAATAGAACTTGGTAAAGTTCCTGCACTGTGAGTTTTGGAGCTAAACATGCTAAAGTAGCAAAGACCTGCTTACAGCTCTAGATGAGGGAGAGCATCAGGGGTTTGTGACTTCAGCCCCAGCCAGGACCGGCAGAGCAGAGAGCTCCCCTACGTGCTCTCCAGAGCTTGGAAGAGCCCCCAGGTATGACAGGACTGAACCTGCCCTCAGCCTCTTCCAGCTGCTCAGAACTCTCCTAAAAGACAGAGCATCTTTGACAATCCCACCCCAAAAAACCCAAATCATGTTTGCAGTGATAAATATATCTGAGGGTTCTAGATGGCAACGAATGGACATCATCCTGCTCACCCCTTCCCAGGGTTTTCCAAAGAGGTGACATGTCTGCATAAAGCAGACCTGCTGAATAAAGTAATAAAACCATCATTGCCAAATTATAAAATCTGGCACTGTAATAAAATCATTAATATTAATAACAGGACAAAGCACACAACAAGGTGTCACGAGAGAGTGACACAGTAAGGAGAAGGTGGATAAGCTTTACACTCTTCATGGAGTAATTTCTTTGCATTACATAACCCAGTGGAAAAGGCCAAAGTGATTGTGGAATTCAATCTTCAATATTGCTTCTCTGCAAAAATAAATGCGATGAATTAAAAAGTAAGACTTGCATGAGGAATAGGTTTGCCAGAATTCTTGAGCAAACAGAAAGCGAGCCTGGAAAGATTTCTTTAAAGACCCATTTGCTGATTTGTTTGACCTTATTAGCTCTCCTTTAGCAATTTCCTTGATTTTTGCCCATCAGCCCTCAGTTTCAAATCAGCTTGTATTCAGACTTATAGGGAATATAGTTTGGTAGTATGCAAATCAGTTTTAATGAAAAAGAGCTTTCCAAAGGCAGCAAGAGAACTGAAAGATTTAATTCATCCAGGTGCTGCCTAAACTGTTTTCATTCAATTCTGAAAGGGAGAAGAGGATTTGGGTTGCTAAAACAAGAAAACAAGAAGTGAGAGGAAGTAATAAAAACACTTTGGGAGACAGGAGTCCCTGACAGACAAACAAACAAACAAACAGTCAAAATTAAAAAATGGTAGTTAGATTTTCCATTCAATTCTTAAAACAATGTCATTGTAGACATGAAAATGTCACTAACTGTGATGGTAAATGGTGTCAACATCCATTGGCTGCTCGTGAAAAAGATCCCAAAATAATTCATCTTTGACCCTGCAATCCCAGCACTGCTCCTGATCCTCAGCTGGAATAAAAGACCACAGGTCCATTTAATTCATCCATCTCCTCTAGAAACTTGCTGCTGCTTCCCAGGTGGAATCTCAGCAAAGGAGGAGTTCTAGGTCCTTCCTGCTTTAGGTGACCTGGATTGCTCTTTGAAGGAATTGCTTACCTCCCTCTCCTTGAATATACAGACAGTTAGAAAGATGAGGCTCCTAACTTTGTATTTAAATTGAGTTTTCTATGCCGGGGTTTATTAATATGTTCCAGGATTAGCCAGAAAGTAAAATTCTTGATCTTTAAAAATATATTTTTAATTTACATCCTTGGCATTAATCTCATTAAATGTTAGAATCATGGAATCATAAAATGGCTTGGGTTGGAAGGCACCTTAAAGATCATCATTCCAACTCCCCTGCCATGTGCAGGAACAGCTTCCACTAGACCAGGTTGCTCAAAGCTCCATCCAACCTCTCCTTGAAGACTTCCAGGGATGGGAAATCCCCACCTTCTCTGGGCAGCTTCTCCCTGGAGCCTGCTCTTCTCCAGGCTGGACAGCCCAACTCTCTCAGCCTGTCTGCATAAGAGGTGCTCCAGCCCTCTGATCATCCCTGTGGCCTTCTCTGGACTCACCCTTATGCAGGGACCCCAGAGCTGGTTCATTTTAATGCCTGTGGAGTTGCTGTTTAAAGATTAATGTTATGTACTGCACACATAACAGACATAACACACATACATTCAGTTACGCTGAATTACTAGAGAGAGAAAATAGAAAACTGAACAATCCCTAGACCTTTCAGGAATCAAGGGATGAGATGGGAACATCCTCAGTTGAGTGTTACTTAATGTACTTGATCATCACCCTGTTCCTGAAATTAAATAGCAAATCCAAAATGGTGCTTGTAAAATGAACATTTCGTGTATTAAAATACTCCACTGGAAACTGGGGAGGAGGGAGGAAATTGCTGGGTAATCTTGGTACAAATATGAGTGTGTCAAACAGGAACAGAAACGGGGTGAACTAGTGCCAGGAAAAGGCCCAAAGCCTCCAAGTGAATCAGTCCCTGGAGACTCCTTTCTGCAATGCCACCAGATCCATCTTTTCCATGGCAAAGACAAGGGTCAGGGTTTGGGGAAGTTATTCCCAGTCCTGAGCTGCAGAAGAGGCACTGAACTGCCTGGTGCTCCAGGGAGATGGCTGGGGGGCAGAATCTGGAGCAGGGTGGAGAGTTAAAAGTGCTTCCAGGGAATTCCTGATGGGGGTAAGGAGGCAAAACCCCCAGGGAAGGATGGTTCAGACTGCAGGGAATTCTCAGCCATCCAGCACAGCCCTCGAAGCACTGCAGCAATTAAAGGCAGGAACACTGATGTATTTACAGGGAGAAGAGACACTTGATCTTTTATAATGACAATAGACTAACTCTTTTGTCTTGTTTGATTACATTATACTCATAATACACAAGTGGAAGGTGCCCCAAGTAGCTTTGAAAGTGCAGCTCCACTCACATGAAAACTCACTGCTGGCTCTGCTTCGTGGGGTGTAACAGAAGTGATTTTTTTGCAGTTGCCCATTCAGAAAAAAAAAAAAGTGACAGAGCTGTGCCCAATGTTACACTGTAATATCAAGCAATGCAATCAGATATGATGATTACAGTATTAAAGGACTCACTGAATTCTGATAAAAAATCTGGAATACTAGTAGTAGATGGCACTTCTAAAACAGAAGGCTTCTGAAACTTGTGCTAATCTTGGGAAAACAGAATCTTAAATTAAACAAATCAAATGTCTTGCAATTTTTATTTACCATTCGTCAGTTCACGTGCTGGTTTTTAGTTCTTTCTTGCCAAACACATTTATGTGCATGCAAATTTTCACTTATATGCAACTAAAACAGAAAAACTTCACACACTTTAGAAATTTAACTTAATAGTTGCACGGAGTAGCTGGCTCTCTGAGGTGAGTGATAAAGACAGAACAGTTACATGAAAAGAAAATCAAAATCTAATTTTTTTTTCATCTCAAACAATTTAAAAAAAAAGTGTGTTTAATTTCCATAGATATTTGCAATATTTATTTTCAATTTGCTTTTAAAAACATTGGAAAGTGGATAAGAATATAACAATTAATAGAATAAACTTTCCCATATTGCCTTTTCTGCCTCTGCAATTACGATGTTTATGGGTGGAGTTGTTGTTTGGAAGTCTATAGTATTACACCTAATTCTGGCACCTGGTGTTTGTGGCAGTTTTAGTTTCCCTGTGTGGTGTTCCTCAGAGCCCTTGTTGATGCTCAGAGCCTCACAAGATATAAAACTGTTTCTCAGGGTCAGTCAGCATAATTATGCATAACATGGTGTCTATGTGAAGGCATTCTATCTTTAATATGGAGGTATATACACTGTGTCATTTTATTTTATTTCTTCTCTCCTATCTTTTCTTGCTTTCTCTGTTCCACACCTCACTTTCTACCATTACTTAATTTTACTGAGCTATATTAAAAAACTTTTGATACTATTATTCCTGTTTAACTAATGAAACTTAATGAATCTCCCATTTGACCACTTCTTGTCTTAGTCTGGTTAAAAACCATGTTTTGTTTCCTTTTGAGCAGAGTAACAGGCTGGCACCAGAAATGTGTTGAGCCCATTTACATGCAGATGATCTGCTGTCCTGTTTCTTTCACTAGGTGCCATAAATTAGCATTCAAATTTTGCTACAGTTTTGTCAGGTTGTTGGGGGTTTTTTTTTATTCATTTCATATGTATTTAATCCCACATCAGCCTCAGTTGTTCTGCAATATGGGCCATATTGCAACAGCTTTTTGGCTGCCACCGATGATTTTCACATTCCTTTAGTGTGAGGTTTTAATTCTGCTAACACTTTTGTTAATGAAATACATTTCACTTAATGGAATTAAATGCATAGCCTGTCTATTGCTCATTACACTACACAGTCTTAGAGTCCAGATTTAAATTTCACCCTTCTTCCATAAAGATTATCCATCACATTTTGGCCTTACAGGCACTCTGTGCTTTGTATAAAGTGTGGGAAAGCTGTCATTACAAGTAAAATACCAGCAATTACTTCAATGTTCTCCGGAATGTTTTATTTTATTCCTTTTTTCTTCTGTTACTAAATATGTTTGAAATGCATTTTCTGTCATTTCTTTGTGTGGGGTTTAGAAGGCTGCAATAGCAATTTGATCACCTACGACTTCACAGGTAAACCTCAAACTATTCAGAACATCAGTTTTTCCAACTTTTTTATACATATTATGAAACTACTTCAGAGATTATGTCTAAACTAAGGAAAAGCTCATAGATGTCTACAAGCATACAGGAGAACTAAAGTCATACAGGAATTTACCAGTGAAATAGTTTCTCACCAGGCACCAACTTTCCCTTTTTCACAGATTACACATATTGTGAAAAATCTACAAAACACTTTTTTTTTTCAATTCAATTTTTGTTGGGATGTGGATTCTCAGCTGCTGAGTGGATTGGTGTAGGGGTGAATTCCACATGCACGACCCAATATCTCCTTGGTGGGTTAAATCTGAGCCTCCTCCAGGTTAAAATTTGAAGGTTGGAGGCTGTTCAGCCAGGTTGTTTCTGAGGTGATTCGTTCTTTTCTTTTATGAAGGTTTTGTTACAAGCTGGGGTAAGAAAAGAAAAACCTTTGGAAATTTCAGGTTCCTTCAGGTGGGATTCTTTTCTAATTGGATTCTTTGCTGTCTTGGACCAGCAGAATTTGCAATTCTCTGCAGAACAGACCCTTTGGACTTACAACAGATAGTTGAAAAGCAGGGCATCTGCCTCACAGGATTAAGAGAGTATTGTTTCTTTGTTTAATTTAATAGAGATTTAATTTAATTTAATAGGGGTTTCAATGGATTTAAATTAATAGAAGTACCTTTTTTTATTGTTTCTAGACTCTACAGCTTCTGAATGAATATTACATTCCTGTCCCCCCTTTGCTATTCTCAGTGAGTTTATCTGAAGCAGAGCAGTGAATATCTTGCCTGTAGTTACATGCATGACACAGGAAAAACAAGGTGCCAAACTCCCAGGCAGCTGCACTGCTGCTGCATCCCATTTCTTCACCTCTACAAAAAGACCTGTGAGGGATCAAAGGTTTCCTTAGAGCCTTCCCTGGCATCCACAACACTTTGTCAAAGGTTCTCCACTTTAACAAAGCAGCTTTTCTCAATGAAACTTCTTCAGCCAGAAAATCTCTGAACTGGCTTGGCCTCCTTCAAAGGCTTCATTTAGAGGGTCACCAAGGATCTGGTTTCCTCTGCTTTTCTCCTTGGGAAACCAGATCATAGGCTCTTCTTTCTGGAATTAATCAGCTTCGGCTCTGATGAAAGTACTTCCAGTAGAACCTTTTGATAGTGATTATTTGGAATGTTTGGGGTTTAGTTGCAGCTTGCAAATGCACTTATGGTAAGTTATGAGAAATCCAGGAGCTCCTTCTTTATCTCAGTGTGCTTGGTTGCTGACCATGTTCACATCTGCCCATACTGGGAATGGGAATAAGCAAAAACAGCACCAGCAGCAATCACATTGCTGCTTTTGCATGTTAATCTGACTTTGTAGGTACTGAGTTATATCTGCTGGACTTTCCTTTCTGGGCTGTGGCAATGCCCTATCAATGTGATAGCCAGTTGTTAGAACGTATTTGGCTTTTCTGCTGTTATAACCATGATTGGTTCTTTTCTGCTTTTTCCATTGTCTAATCAACAGAGAATTGTTAGCAGGGTGTACAGTTGCAGAGTAGGGTTGTTCAGGTGGATTTAAATAAACCAAAGGGCCCTCTTTTATACGTGAATCAAAATCAAGCCTCTTGTAAACTTAAAAAAAAGTCTTTTTTGAATTTCTTTGTCCATTTTCTCTGATCTTTTCTTCATCCTTCACTTTCTCTGCCTGCCTTGCTCTGTGATCTCAGTCATGCTCAAAGTTAATATCCTTTTCTCACTTCTTTTGCTCCAGCAACATTTTCCTGGTAAACTGCACCCTTGTCTTTTCCTGCTAAGATTATCTTGTTCCTTTCTGTGTTCCTTTTTCTTTTTCTCAGTTATCTTGGATGGATGGAGTGCCTTACAAACGCCGTCCCGGATGCTCAAATAATTGTTATATCTATGACATAATCTTTCCTTATCAGACAGGTTTCAAAATGAAGAGTGGAAGTGGGAAGAATGCACAGTGCATCTCCAGACAGCACATTCTGAAGCCTGACAGACACACCATTGAGTCTGCTCGAGTCTTCAGCAGCCCCACAGACACTGATTGGCACTAAAAAGGGGGAGGGAGAAAACACATGACAGGTCACCAAGTTCAGTGGAGTACATTACAGACAGGGAACAAAAGGCAAGGGATCTCTCAAGTCTGGTCTTCTAATTGCACAGGCAACCAGGTGAGAGGGCATCTTTAATAGAAGAATCAATCTCAATTAAAATGCAGTTTATTTTATTTTTTTTTTCACCCTTACTACAGCTGTTGGGTGTCCGGAAAATTCACTTTTCTGATGGTTGGAATCATCTCTGCTTTTCTTATCTGAGCATGAGCTGCTTTTCCATTTGTCAGCCTTGTCCTGTAGCTCTGTTTGGCTGGTTTTCAGTCTGGTGTCTAATAAATACATTTACACACAACAGTCATATCCCCTTTCAGCTTTTTGCTGAGTCAGACAAAAGCAGCAAAGCATTTCCCTCTCCTCCCTGAGTGGTGGCTCTCCAGTCTGCAGCCACTGCAGTTGTACCTCTCTGCAGTTATTCCAGGTTTAGCATATTTTCTTGACATCCAGTGCAAAGACTGCATACAGAATTTCAGATAAGGCCACACTCCCAGGTCTTTAAATGGTATGAATATTTCTTTTTATATTACAGAGAAATATAGTACTATATTTCATGTGTGCATCTAAAATATTCAGGCACATGTATTTGATGTAATAAAAAAAACCCCACTGCTACTTTTTTTGTAACAACATTTTTTTTCTAGCTCAGTGGAAACTCTAGATTTCATACTTCTGCTCCTCATGCCTGGATCTTAAAAAAAAGATTGATCCCAAGACTGATTTTTGAGAATTCCTGCCAGTAAATTTCCTGCAGTTTGATGCTGCTTCTCTCAGTGCCACCTGTTGCCATCTATCCATTAGACAATCTCTTATCCACTTTACAACTCTTCTTCTAATCCCCTGTTTCCTCTGTAATGCTGTCTCATATGCAGCACAGATACAGATAAGATGTATCACAAATCCTTTGTCTAGAAAATCAGTTATCTTATTAAAGAGCAATAACAAATTCACTGGGTACGAGCTATCTTCAGTAAATCCTTTTTGTGTGTTATCCCATTTTCCATTTACTTCCCTGTCTTCAATTATTTTTTTCCTTCAAAATTTCTTCTAAAGCAACTGAGGTCAAACTAATGGGTTTGTAGCTGCATAGGTCTCCCTTTGATAAATGGATAACACATTTGCTCTTCTCCAGTCAGCCACTATCATGTCTGAGCTGCTTCTCACCAGGTTTGGGAGTTCATGTTCCCTTTCTTGTCAGATTGTGGAATGGAGTTTATTTGATACCTCTCCCTGCCCTGAGTACACTGGACTTTTAGTTTTGCTTCCAGTTTGATAATTCTTATCATCACAGCTTCTTTCACATTATTTATCCTGTTTCCTCTCTGAAAATATACATGAATTAGTCAGTTAGTGTTTAATTGTAAAGAGATTTTCTTCACCTCCCCTTTTTATTGAAATGCCATGTTTCATTTGGTCTCATCTGCACGAAGATTGCTTTGCTCTTTGTTTAAATATTCCTTCCAAGTTGTAGTTCAGTTTGACTGCTGACAGTTTTCACTTTATATTTTGACCTCTAATACACATCTGGCTGCTGATACATCTTTTTGATTTCATCCTGTGCCCTGCATGTCTCTCGTAGTCTTCAAGGGCTTCTTCCTTCGTGTGGAACATCTTGACCACTTTTCCATGGGTTGTCTCCCCTTCTTGACCTGCACATTCCACATATCTTGGATTTAAAGAAATTCCAAGGGTCTTCCATATTCAAGACCTTGAACAGTCAGTCTAATTTCATTAACAAGATCTTTCAGATTAATAAAATTTGCCCTTTGAGCCATAAAGCCTTATGTTTATTGATTGTTCCATTCCATTTAAATGAGCTTAACTCCTGATCTGGTTGTGGGCTGGTTTTCTCATAGTATCTGTTTTGATTATTAGAAGAAACACAGGCACAGTTTCATCTCTTGCTGGCTGTTGACTGGTAAATCCATGCATTAGTTGGGCCCAAATGTCTCCTGTTTGATTCATGCCATCCTTTCTTTCTCCTTTCTGATCTATCAGAGTACAGAAGGCATCTAGGCAAGTTTATTTAGTCTTTCTTCCCATCTTTCCTGAGTGGATTTTGCATTTCTGTGCCTTGGTCCCACTATGCAATTTTACCTTCTCTTTCCTGATCATCCACTGGTATTTCCTCACCCACAGCTCAATTTTCATTGAGCAGATTTTCTTCTTGTTGTGTACAGCAAGAAGACATGAGGGTGACATGAACCTCTACCAAGGTTTCCATGTGTTTCTAAAGGTTCTTTTTTAACAGTGTGGATCTCAGACCCAATTTTTTCCATGGATATTTTCATATAGCCAGGTACCATTTTCATGAGTCTTCACTTTCTAGGCATTTCCCCCCTACCTAAAATGAAATTATTTAATCTAATCATCTTTGATTTATTCCAGTGGGATTTTTATAGCATCGCTTTCCAGTTGAAGAAAATTAAATTAAAAAAAGATTCTTCCCTATTCCTAGCAGGATGCTTTTTTTTCCTTTTCCACCCACGTCCCACATCCTCCTCCTCGAGAAACGACCTCACATCCTGCTCTGTGGAACTGATCTAGTGACAATTTAGTTGTTCCTGATTAACACAGGCTCCCTGTTCATGCAGACACTATTTTATCTTAGTCCATTTTGCCTTCTATTTACAGAGGATCCTTCCTTTTTTCTTCTAACTTCTCTAACATTCTCCTTCCTCTTTGGATCCTAATCTCCTACAATTTTTGCCGGAATTAACTTTTCCACTTCTTTTCTACCTTCTATTTCGGTTCTGTCTGCTGTACTTTTTAGTCTCCCAGATGGTAAGCATATTCTTTGGCTTTCCTCTGTTTCCCAGACTGCTCCTCTTGTTGTTTTTGTTGCAGACTTCCCTGACTCTCCAGTCTCCCCCGAGGTACCTCTTGTATGGCCTCTCGCTCAACAAGTGCCCACAAATCTCCAGCTGCCCATTCCCTTTGCCCTTTCTTACCCCATCTCCTCAAATCCACACCTTCAGCCAACACTGCCTCCAGGCACATCTCCAGTGAGGTCTTGTCTTGATGACCTTTAGCAGATGACAGTACAGACATACACATCTTCCCAGAGAATAAGATACACCCACAGCTCCTGCATCCACCTCTCCTCATCCCTGTCATGTTCCTTGTGCCCTCCATGGCTGTCTCAGTGCTTCACACAGACATTTCCTCTCACCTGTACCCTTAAGGTGAAAATCCCTCTTGTTGTTGGACATTCCTTTCTTTTTCTAGGATTCCCTGTTGCTGGTGACACACAGGTTAGTGGCATTGAACAGCTGTGCCATTCTCAGCCTGGCATAGGCAGGACTGAGGAGTGCATTGCAGGGTGCAGAGTAATGAGAGCAAATTTGGTTCACAGTCCATCTTTTTCAAAGCCATCTATCAACCAGGAGGCTGCTTCACACAGCTGTCATATACAGGTTTGATGTTGAGAGTTCTGAGTGCCCTGCTGGAGCCAAATCCATCTGTTATTACCCAGTGAGGGGTCACTGGAGAAAGAACAATTGAGAAAATAAGAAATAAAATTTGGAGTCCAACACACAAGTAAGATATGACCTAAGAACATGGTTGGGAAGTTCTGGAGAGTGCACAGGGAAAGATGATGTTTCAGTCAGGTTAAATAACATCTGGGTACATATTTAGATAGACAGAGTCTGGTTGAAGGGTCCTTCCCCTCTCACAATAAAATAATCAAGCACCCAAACCTCCAGTGAACCAAGAGCATTTCTCAGAGCAAGCACTTTATGGGGTACACCAATAACTGTGTCTCACAGTTGTGTCTCTCATTCAACTCATGAATGTGTTTCATGTCTTAGAAATTCAAATATATTCTCCACTACTTTGTCCAATGCCCATGGGATCATTTATCTGTAGCAAATTTTACTGTAAATGTGATATTTCCAAGAAGCATTACTAGATTAAGTACTGTATTTACCATGTATTTTCTTCAGACAGAGGCACCATTCCAGATTCTCTGTTACAAGTAAATGCTGGGATCCTACAAAAAGAACTCCAAGGCTTTTCCCCAGAAATATGAAACAGGAACACAACAGACTCATGTTGGACTCAGCTTGGTCTGCAAATGAGCTGGAGACAGAATTTAGCCGTGGTTGTGTTTGTAGACATTTTCATTCTGTTGATCTCTGAACAAGCAGTATTTTACAGCAAGATATGTTTCTTACAAGACAACATTCTGGTGGTTTAAGTGCTAATATAGGCCATTTTATCCCACCAAATCTCATCCATTAATGATTCCCAAAGAATGCAATTGCATCCATTCCTGGCTTCAGACACTGATGAAAGAACATGGGGCCAGCCATTCATCCTTTCATGACTTTTGGTCCAATTTCTGAGCAGAATGAATCCATGAAGAAGTTTGCAAAATTCTATACCATGATGCAAAAACAACTTATTTGAAATACTCTAGACAAAAGAAACAAAGTTTAGTTGAGGATCCTCTTGGATTGGGCGCAGGCTCAAGAGGGTTGAACGTACTCTCATATTTCTCTAATCAGCTTAAGTACTGCATTTAAATCAAATCAGAAGCGTGCAACAGGTAATGTTTGTGGCATTTATGGTAATAAGGGAGAAATTCTGAAGTGGTTGAATGCAAATTTTTTTGTCTCCCTTTTGTCTTGGTAGATGTTGGATGAGGTTGTGGAGCACAGCCCATCATCCTGTCAGTGATCTCCCTGCACAGCCAGCTTTGAATGCCACCATCCCTTGACTATTTTAAAGGCACCTGCACGCTGGCAAATGATAAATCTGTCACTGCACACTCGGAAACATCCCAACGAGTTACTACGTTCAAAACATTTCTGTGTTTGAAATCATTTAGCAGCGTTCAGCAGATTTATAATCACTGGAGGCTCGCAGCCCAAACCCCCGGCTGCACGTCGGGCTGAGTTATTACGTGTTTATAGGAATCTGATCAAATGGACCATCACACGCTGGGGTGGGAGGGGGAGGGGGGGATCTGTTTTAAACTCCGCCGTGATGACAGCTTTCCTCGTCTTACGGCTGCGACATGAAGAGGGAGCTGTAGCTCTTCCAGCCGCGGCTCTGCCCGAGCCCGCGCACAGCGCAGCGCCCGCTCCGCTCCCCTCCGCGCCCAGCGCTCCCAGCGCTCCTCCGACCGCTCACTCGCTCGGCCTTTCTTTTTTTTTTTTTCCTCCCTTTTTTCATCCCCGTGCCCCTGTGCCAGTCAATTTAAATGTATCAGTTCAAGTGGAGATAATCCATGCAAATCAGAGGCACTGGCTCCCGGTGCTCGATTCACAAAGAGAACTCAGCTTCGGGAGGTCACTCGTTCACAGCTGCTCCTCCCATTATATTTTTCCCTTATTGCAGAACTGCTGCATGTGTACAGTGACTGAAAGGACTCAATTTACTGCAACTGCTGCCTGGCTTTACTTACAACTTTCTTTAAAGGGGGACTTACCTTCTATCACTCTTGCTAAGGTAGGAAGTCTGATTCTTCTAAAGACGTGTAATGCCTCCAGTGTTTGCTCGTTATCAGATCCCACCATAATGATGCATATTGTTGCCAGAATTAGGTCCTGATAGAATTGCGCCAGGTGCTTGATGCTTTTGTTGCTTGTGTGTATAGATGCAACTGTTTAAACAGCTCATTTACTGTTTATTTAGCCAGCTATGTGTCCCCTACCCCCTGGTTTTCTTTCCCTTTTCATAATGGCAGGTATGATCTCAGCACAGCAGCTTTCTGATCGGCAAATGTGATCTTCAGCCAAGTTTGTGTTCTCTTTTAAAAATGTTTTCTAACGTCTGTGTGAGTCAATGCAGTGCCCTGTACCCCCCCAAAAGGAAAACAAGAGCTTTCTGGGCTGAGAGCTTATTAAGGTGCCATCTCTGGAGCAGAACAAACTGTTGAAAGGTTTTGAACAAAAATAAAAAGGTCACCTTTTACTTTGCAGTGTTGTAAACAAGGAAACTCCAGGCCTCACTGCAAATGGGCCTGCCATAAATTCAGACCACAAGATAAACATATAGTTAATAAAATTGCCAGCAGAAGGGGTGAAATGGAACCTTCACTGTTCTCTGTTAATATTTATTGTTCAGAAAGGTTGGACAGGCAGTGCTTGCCCTGCAAACAAAGTACAACTCTGAAGCAACTATTTGAATGTGATTCCTAAAAAACTCCTTTAGAAAAGGAAAGTCAGTCCCTACGTCATTAGTTACATTCTAACTTTGAGCATACATCACATGAGATATTGAACTGCTGCATCTGACAGCACACACTGTCTTCAGGAAAGCAGACAGTAAATCTTGCATTTATTAATGTAGATTTCTATGAATTTAGAGCTGAAAATAATTGAAATAACTATATAAACAACTTCAGACATGCTAAATCAAAGTAATGGATTTGAAGAGTAATATATTGCAAAAATTAGAATTTTTCTGACTCGCTTTTGTCCCACAGTAAAGTTCTTGTTTGTTGTCTTGCACAGCTGGAGTTAAAAAATGACAGCAATTAGATTTGGAGCCAGGCTGCTTTTGTGTAACTTGCTGTGTAACATCCTCGAGTAACGGGTCTGGGAGGCTTCAAACTGAGCTTAAAATGAAAATTTAGTTGACCAGCCAGGACAGAGAGATGCTCCCAAACATAACCTAATTTCTTCAAGAATACTTGAGTCATACATTTCCATTTTACCTTTCTGGATTAGACAGAGATAAGACAGGAGAGTACTTGCTTACTGTATTCAGTATTTCAGTGCCCAAAATGTGCATCTTTTCTTTTTGATATACAGTTTCTGCTTTTTGAAAAAAAAATGCATTCTGGTTTTGGAGTACAGTACAAACCTAGAGAGCCTTGTCATTGTTAGCATAAAGAAGACATCTACACAAGTATTACTGTGCAGAGGGCAATCTTTCTTTCTCTGGCATTTGTAAGGTTACTGTACATAGAATTTAGCAGATAAATATCTTTTGCTTCATGGCATTTTGGAGATCCTATTGGTATGCAGGTTATCCTGTGAGGATGGCAACTGAAAAAAAGAAATATGTTTTATAGCAGGGTGTAATAAAAGCCCTTCACAATGATGTAAGTGGAGTCTGACCTTTCTTTCTTATCCTGTAATTAGAATTTTTATTAACTCTTTCAAGTGCAGAGTTTTTTGAATAAATTAATGTTAGAGAGAACAAGCATATATATAAGGTAGGGAGAAAAAACCACATATTTTTGATCTGTGGGTTTTAAAAGTAAAATTTGAGAATCCTTTTTGGACAGGAGCAAAAAAATGTATTCTTCCCAGCAACTCAACTTTCTCCACACAAAGCGATTTTGATTTACAGAAAAGAGACATTTGATACAGGCATCCTGCCTCCCCCAGAAGGAAAAAAAAATAGAAAACAAAAAAGAAGAGAAAAGATAAAAGGCATTTCTAAAAAAAGACTTCTTTCATTTTGTGCAAGAGAAGGGGAATGCATTTTAGAGAAGTGAGGTGAACTTAAGGAAAGACATTAAGGGTCTTTTGTCTGACTGAATCTCTGGCCAGGGTAAAGTTGGGAAGTAAAGGTGATCCCTGTGGAGTTTAGCAATATACAGAGATGAGATTAGATGACTCACCACTGGAGATACGAAAAAGAGAGAAAAAGACCTTTCCAAGGAAGGTTTTTTGTAAGTGGATTAAAATATTCTCCCAGCAGACAGTGATTTCCTGACTCCTTCCCACCTTTCACGCCATGACCAATGTCTGACAGGGACAAAAGTGTTCCTTGGTGAGTCATCAGCAGGATTTCATGGAGTCACTTCCCAATTATGTACTCAAGTCTCCTTGTAGGTTCCCCAGGTTGGCCTGACACAGCTCAGTGTAATCCCTCGAAATAAATGACACGAAATCAGGTGTTTTTATCATCGAGGCCTCTGAATCTGTTTGCAGCAAACTCAAAGGAGTGACCCCCGTGTTTCATTTCTAATTTAGGCTGTGCAGTTTTCCAAAGCAGCCTGTCACTGTCCTCCTGCTGCCAGTTCCTTTCTCCTGTTGGGGTGGTTCCTGCTCTGCAAACTCTCCATTGCTATAGTAACTCAGCAAACACCTCTTCAGGATGAGTTACCTGATCCTCCACTGTAGGGTGCCTTGCAGCAGGATCTATAGGATGAAGTAAACCTTGGAGCTGTAAGCTGAACTATACCTTAAAAGTATCCTAGAGAGGGGGAAAAAAAAAGATCCTAAAAAGTAAGTTGTAGAGGTTTTGAGAAAATGTATAGCTATAAGTAGGAAATTTAACTGTCAACAAAGTCCTCAGTCAGTGATTTGTCATTAGTATTTTCTATAAGTGCCTAGGAAGAATATGTTCCCTACAGCTTCTCATCAAATTACATACACAATTATGTCATATTCTTCTTTTTATCGCTGCCTTCTACTGTAGATTATTAAAATGTAACGTTGCAGAGTACAGACATTCCATATCTTTTGCACATAAAGTGTGCTTATACCTCTGGGGGTTAAAAGCTGAATCAGATCTGTAACTTGCCTGCTGATTGCCTTTGGAGTTGCTCCTTATTTATTTATTTATTTATTTTGGTCTGAAAGTTCAGACTGACAACCTTTAATGTGTTTGGAATTCTTCAGCAGATGTAAAATGCTCAGTAATGACTGAAGTTAACCTGAGGCTTTCCATATCCATCCTCCCCAGGAACTGCACTGAAGCTTTAGGAACAGTTGAGAATTTTATGCAAACAACTATTCTCATGAGAACTTCTCGTTTTTCTGTGCTATCTCACTCCCTTTATGATTTCCAGAGGTGTTTTAAAGTCAAGTGAGACCCCTTTGCTTCTCTCTCTCCCAAATACCTGTTCTGGAGAGCCTACATGAAAATTTTCACAGATGAAATGCACCAAAAGAGGAGCTGATAAAATGAAAATAAGTGGAGTGGAAATGAATCTTTAAATGGCAAGTCTGTGAAACACTGAACATGGTTATCTGACATTATGTCAGTGAGTGTTATCTCTCGAGGAGAAATGAGCAAGAGCAGTCCACACAGGAAAAGTAATTGTTGCTTTACTTCTGTCTGTTTATTTGGGATAGCTTGAACTGCCTCCCACTTCTTATTTTTCTCAGTGTGAAAAGATTAACTACTAGAAATGCAGCCAGTAGGCATCTGACTCAAAAGCAATGCTCATTTGACCTTTGGACACAAAATAATATCTAATGCAAATGCAAATGAAAATCTAAGCAACCTCAAACATCACGGAGCACAAGAAATACGCAGAATGTGGGTCAGTAGAAATTCAGCACTTTTAGAAATGAAAACAAAATAAACCACTGAAATCACTTGGTCGGAGTAACATTTATTTCTATTCCACATCAGCGTATCAGATGCTGCAGTTTTGTCCAGTGTTACCTGAAGCAAAAGATCTGTGGCAAAATTCTGCATTAGTTTTAACAACTGCAACTGAAATGTTAGGGAGAGGAATAAAGGGGGAAAGGAGGGTGAGAGGTGCTTGATCAATACATACATATTTGTCAAAGGTTAGGTTTTAGAGGAGACAAAGAGTACCCAGGAATTCAGATGTGTTTAAGGTATGTGATGCTGCCACTTCTTTATTTAGAGGTTACCTTTGCAATGTAAGGGACTTCAGCCCTCCACTGTTTGAGTTGTGCTGTGTTGGTTGGGGGGCTGTTGGGTTTTTTGGTGTTGGGGGAATGGTACATGAACGTGCACGAGTGGGAATGGATACAAATCTCTCAGTCACCATTTCTTACTTCTCCTCCTGCCAAGTTATGAAGGCAGAAGGTAGAAAAGACCAAATGCATTCCATGTGAGACAAAGGACTGAGAGAGGGATGCAGGTTCTGCCTCTGGAGAAATAAGACTTGACACAACAGGCCTCTGGAGCCAGGACTGTGATATCTGCCTTGCCCCTCCAGGAAAGTCTATGACTTAGAAAATGCCCTCTGAGGAAGGAGATGAAATACTTGTTAAAGTCAAGTGACAGTCCCCATGCAATTTTTGTTACCCAGCCTTTGCACTGGCTGTGTTACAGGAGTTCAGAGAATGGTAACAGTATAATGTTAATTGGCAACCTAAAATTTAAAAAAGGAAAGAGATTTCAGAATTTGCTCAGTGAAGGTGACAATATATAACTCCCATCACCCTTACAGCTGAGGCAAGAATCATTTACTTGGAGGAGGGTAGGCACATTATATATACATATATATATATATTGTGTGTGTGTGTGTGTGTATATATATATATAGGGGAGGTATATTAAGCTTTTCTTACTAAAATTTCATTGTCTGTGTTGAGTCCAAACCTGATCACTGCAGGAAGAGCCAGGTAAGTGAGCAGTGAGCAGCCTGGCTGGAGGGAGGATCCACAGAGACCCCATGAGCAGACACCTTGGTCCACATTTCCTACAGAGCTCCAAAGGTTTCTGCTTTTCCTGTCCAACAAGTTCTGTGCCTCCTCTTTCAAGGGAGGAAGAGATGGTCCATGAAGAGATGCCTGAAATTTAAAGAAGAAAAATGTTTTCTTGCCAGAAAACTATGCAGGCAGTTCTCAACAGTCTCCCAAAGTCCACCTGCCAGCCTAGAAAATATGTCTATAAATGGCAAGATCACAAGTGTCTCACAAATAGATGCTGTCTGGCAAGTTTTTATGTGGAACTGGCAGGACAGATGCAGAGAGACACAGAAGAGTAACATGAGGGACAGCCAAGGACGTTATAGAAGACTGCTTAAAAGTACAGGACATGGTTTACAGTCACAACATTTAGTTTTAATTTATTTATAAATTACATTACTAGATTGTGAAAACCCAAATACAGCATGGCATTTCCAGGGGTCTTTCCTGGGTGGTTTGCCATGAACCTTTTCTTTAAACTTGCAGTCCCTTCCCCAGGATTCCCTCTATCCCCCCACAAAAAAATCCACCAAAAGTGTGTCATAAAACCTGTTTAATTTCCTACAAAAGATTATACTAAGTGTGCTTTTAATGTAATGATGTCAGTGGTGGATGATAACATGTATTAGGTAGTGCAAACTGCTGATTATCTGTCAGGATAAATCTGTTTATTTCAGAAATAGCAGTCTGACAACCCCCTGTTGTTAATCATGAAAGTACATTCTAATGCCAGGTACTGTTTGCTTGGAGTCTCTCAGAGGAATGTGTTTGTTGGATTTGTGCTTTGACAGTCTTTACACGGAGTTTTGCAAATTTTCTGTGTATATATTTTTTTTCATGTATTTTTTCAAGGCAGAGGCTGGAGCAAAGCTGCTGATGTACAACAAGAGATGTACATTCAGAGAAAGGAATGACTTGTGAAAAGAGAGAGTGGATTATAGGATTACACAGTGGTTCAGGCTGTGCCCATTGCTGGGTTCATCTTTAGTAATTTCAGTGCAGACCCATTAGTGACCAATAGAAAAAAAGCAAAAGCAAAGTTGGAGAGGTTTATTTCCACAGGAGGCACTCCTGTTATGTTTGTTTATTTATTTTTCAGCATTTACAGCAATCCCTAATTATATCCTGAATTAAAAAGACCATCTCCAGATGATGCTCATACCATTCCTTTTTAATGAGAAAAATGGCCAAGTGAACCAGGCAGTTTTTATAATATTGTGAATTTGACCCAGCCTTTGAGCTGTGGAAAATGACTATTATGTATTTTGAGTGAAACATAAATGCAATACTGAGGTAGAGTGTGTCAAACCTGAGGTGAAGAGGTGTTTTGTCTGACTTCATTGCATTTGGATCATTTCATGGATGCCATAAAAAGCTGAATAGCATAATAAAAATTGATATTTATATTGACATTTCAGGCTTCTAAATAGAAGCTGAGAAAATCTAAACAGACTTGGATATCTCTGCAGCTGTTCCTCCAAACCCATCTGAGTCCTGACTAATTCACTTTTTCTCCCCACATACCCTCAATTGGCCCTAATATAAACATCTCTCTCTAAAGCAATTTCTCCCTGGAAGATTATGCACATCTTCATCTTAATTCAGAATTTACATGTGTACTTTGCATATTTTTGCATCAGTATGTGTGTTTTAAATTAGATAAAGGTCACTGTCATTCATAATCAAGAAGAAGGTGTATAAAAGGTCAGGATTCAATAAAAAAACCTGATTAGATGTAGAGGTTTGTTCATATGATTCAGTATATCATTGGATAAGTGGAAATCATGAGTCAACAAATTAACCTTGGTATAATGGGTTACTTGCTTCATTAGGATCAGAAATGAGATTCACAATTTTTTTTCCAATATACTCTGTGTTTGTCTCCATAATAAGAAGAAATACTGTGGTGTTGGCAGTTACATAACTGAGTATTTTTATAATTTAATTTGGCTTAAAATGTTACACAAATGACAATTCTAAAGCTAAAAAAGGAACCGAGGCGCCAAATAAATTTACCGTGCATATAAATATCAATGGAATAGAAATTATCCACTGTAGGTAAGTGAATTTAAAATAATGGCTTTTATGTTTCATATAGGCTTTAGCTTAAGCACGTGAAAGAAGCTGTGATAAGTCAGGCTTTCAAAATCTAGGAAATCTCTGCATTAGAAAACATCTGAGTATTCTTCAGAAATATTCTCCAGGATAGATGAGAAGTATCAAAAGTAGGAGGAGTCCTTATTTACAATATGGACAATAATTTATTTGCAATAATCTGGCCTAGTAAAGACAGCATAATTTATCCAAAGTTCAGTGCCATGGTCTCAGCTTCAAACTGGATAAACTTGGTGCAGTTTTTATGACTCCACCACAAGCTTTTCCAAACAGTTTTTTGCCATTTTTTTTTTAGGTTTGGGGGCTGGTGTTGGGGTGTTTGGATTTGGGGTTTTTTGGGGCTGGAAAACCTTGCAACTATTTCAACCTGTACCACAGCAGAAAAGTCTATTAGAAAAGCAACATTACAATTAAAATAGTTATACATGTCAATGTTTCAGACATTGTGTATTTCTTTAAGCTTTCTTCACGTCTGTGTAGAATAAATATCAAGTTACTACTTGTTCATTTTTTTTTCCCTTGGGCAGCATTCTGTACCTATTAAATCCTAACTATGAAAAAAAATTAGACTTGCCTGTTACCACTATAAACTTACACCCAATGGTTTTCAAATAACATGTAGGTAATCTCTCTTCTGTAAACACAGAGACTTGGAGCTGCTCATAATTAAAGCTGCAAGAATCACAGTCTAAGCTGACTCTTTTCTGGTGTTCATGTTCCTCATTCTCTCACAAAATGTAATGGAAAGAAGATACACTAAACCATGGTAAGCTTTCCTTATTTACAATATTGTTCAGATTTTATGCAGTTTTAGTACAGCAAAAGCATTACTCTATTATTTCATCCTGTGAAGGTCAGCTGGGTATGAACAGGACTCTCAGATGGGGCTTTAGTGAGTGAGGTTGTAGTATCTGCTCCTGAGAAGTCAAAGGCTGAAACAACTCTTTGTAATACAACAGTTTAGGTTACTGTTACTCTCAACAGTTTAGGTTACTGTTACTCTCAACTTCTACTGCTCTTCCTCCATAGGTTTATAAACCTGAGATATCTCACCAGTGCCCACCTTACAGAGTTCCACTGCAGGCAAACTCCTGATGTGTGCTGGCCTTGGCAGTGCCCAGGTGCAGCAGCAGCCCAGGAGTGCATGGAGGCTGTACCTCCATGAGGGGGCACATGAATTATCAGTGCACTCTGGAAGCAAATCTCTTCCTCCTCCCAAAACCCTGAGCTGCAGCTCACACACAAAAATAGCCTGGCTGCTTCTGGGTATCACTGTGTTTCAGGAGTGCCTCTGATGGCACTTGAGCAGTGGTGGGCATTCAGGCCACAAGACCAAGCCAGAACTAGCCCAAATTCAAACACATGGCATGGATGTTGTGTTCTCAGTGTTCGATGATTCACACCACAAACTGACTTCTCTGGAGTGGCAGTACTGACTAAGGGAGGATATCCTGAGACATGAGACAGAATTCACCAGCTCTGGCCCTTATTTCAGCATTAGGAACTCTTAGTGTGTTCATCAGTTCTTGAGTCTTGCTGCAGACCTGCCATAGAAGGTAACTTTGGCTGCCTCATTAAACCTGGGAGATGACACAGGTGAAGGAACACTCTTTCTGCACTGTGCCCACCTCCTGGGGCTGGCAGCTGAGGAGGAGGTTGCTCCTCATAATCTCTCTTCTCTCAGTACTCTGCACAGTAACAACCAGAACTGAGAAAAATTCCTTGTGCTCCACTGAGGCTGAGGAAGTGACCTGGGACACTGGGCAGGACAATCTGGGGCATAACTTCTAAAAAGTGTTAACAAAGCTCAACCATAGGAGTTTTGAGCCAATAACACTGCTAGTCCAGTCAGTTCTGTGGAGCAAAGTAGGAGGTAACATGCAGGCAGGTGAGAGGAGGATTTTGTATAAAATGACCAGACTTTTTCAGAGCCCTCTCCACAAAGCAGTTTGGCATCAGAAATCTACAATTAGGCTGCTCTGAGAGGAAGGGAATGTTCTCTTGCCCTTGCAGTATCTGGACTATGGTGCCCTTCCCACTCCAACTTACTTTAGATGCACAGATCTATCACACAGTGACTCGTTTAGTCCACTGTGTCCGTGCTGGAATCTCTGTGAAAAGAAGTTATTGAAAACCAAGAATCTCCTAGTTCTGACACCAGTTTGTAAGGTACCTTTTGAAAAGTCACCCAGGTGAATTTTTCCAAACTTAGACTTGTGAATTTAAATCTCATGTTTAAGCATCCAAATTAGTGGTCTGATTTTAATGTGTGCTGACACTCACATTTTCAATTGACTTCAAAGGGAGTTGTGAGTTCTCAGAAGTCTAAACCTATGAAAATCAAGCCAGTTAGAGATTCAAACTTGAAAGGTTTCTCCCATACCATTATTGTTATTTGCATTACTTTTGTAGCTTGACACCCTAGTTATAGGACTAAAGTACCAGGCACTGTATTTTCTATCTCTTTTGCTATATGTAAACCCTGGCACACAAGGATGTTGTGGTGATTGTTTTGCTAATATTCGTATGCAGCTTTGAAAAATAAATGCTTTGTAAATACAGAATATAATTATTCATGGAAGAAAATGGTGTGTCTATTATTCATTCCTTCTTTAAACCAGTTCCGTGGATTTTGAACCTGTCCTCAAAAACCAGAGGTTTTGATAGAGCTGATACTGCATTCAGAATACATAAAATGAAATATAGGGGCCAAATTCATAATTTGCTGTTAAAATGCATGCTGTAACTGTAGTAGTTTGAACACTAAACAGAAATTAAGTAGTCTCATGCTGTGATCCATTTGAACAGAAATCCTCAACATTTAACAGCTCTTACATAATCCACAAGGAAATTAAGTAGGATGATGGACCACGAAGCTCTCCTTATAAACTTTTGTCTTATCCACACCTCTTTATTTTAGCTAAGCCAATTCCTTAGTAAAAATTGTAGACTCTTTGTAACTGACACCTATGCAAAAGTTTCTTTTTTTTTTTTTTTTCTGTGGGTTTGATCTCTAAGCTGTTTGGAACACCTTTGATGAAATTGTGTTTTTCTACAGAATACAGTTCCATCAGTGCTGACAAATTCCACAAAATACATTTAACCAATGTATTCTTTGGAAACAAAACCAAGAGGGCTACTGGTAACATATTGATAATTTCAGAACAAAACTTCATATAGAAATGATTTTTGTTTACAGGTTTTTGATACCACAATCTTATACGACACAAAATTAAAAGGATACATTTCCATTTTGACAAGATGCTTTGCTTAAAAAAAGTCTTCTCTCACAAAAAATTAAGAAATTGCCCAAAGCCCATTTTTAGTTTAGAACTTTAAAATAAGAAGCGAAAAATATGAATGTGAAGTATCATTACATGTAAAAGTGCAGGTTAGTGGTTTCTATTTAAATAAGATGTGTTTTAAAAGCAGAATCTAACTGATTAATAAGTTTGTTCATGCAGACCTTCATTCAGACATCAGGAATAAGTGCTCTGTCTGCTTGATAAATATCCAGGCTAAACACACATGTTGTTATTTGTCAAATAGTAACTGTTTTAATGGGCAATTCTTCATGATCTTTAGCAGCTATAAATTGATCTCCAGAACTCAGATGTCACAGCATAGTCCCAGTATTTCTAGGAATCCAATTTAAAGGAAAATATAGTACAAAAGAAGGAAATGCTTTAATTTACTCCAGGGACAGAGTATATTAGGCATAGTAATGAGGATTTTTGCAACAAGCAAAAAGTAAAGGGTATTATTTTTCGACAAAGCAGATAATACAGTAATCAATCTAGACAGTCATTGTATATCTTCCAATACTTAGGATTTTAATAAAAGTAATCATCAGGAATTCTATTTAGACTTTCAGACCTTTACAACTCGGACCATTAAGAACAATGATACATGATTTTAATCTGTATGGTGTAAACTGATTGATTCCTTGCTTGTAAACTGCACACTCTTCAGATAGATCAATTTTCACATTTACTATATCTAATTATTTTCTCTTTCCTCCTGGCTTTGAAAGGCATAGATCATTTGGGGGACCCTTTTTTTAACTGACACTTTCTTGACAGCTAATACAAATAATAATAATTTAAAAAAAAAAAGCCCATACAATAAATAAGTTACATTTTATAAAAGATTTAGCACAAGTGTTTATGTCCTGTGAGTACAAAGGGCCGCGAGTGCTTCCTTTATCTTGTAGTCTGAGGTAGAGACATCAACAAACCACCATTTTCTGTATTTCACACATAATTTTCTATGTGATTACAAACCTGGCCTGGGTAGCTGAATGGAGCTTGCCTGAAAATGAAAAGAAAGATGTATACTCCTGAAAAAAGGACCCAGGCCCATATCTCCTGTGAGATCTGGGAAAGTCACTCTTTTGGAAGCTGAACAGAGAGATAAATGTGATAACAAAGCTCACAATTCCAGCAGGTTCCCCTAGAATGGTACTTCAGAAACGTGAGGTGTGAAAGAGAGGCAATCTGTGCCAGATACTGATTAAATTTGAGTCATCTATCCAAAGCAGTCCCTAGCTGCTTGTAAAATGCTCCATGTAATTACAGTAACTACAGTTTTTAAAGCAATTTACACATTAGCCCTTATCTTGGGTCTCTCTTGGTGGGTGCGTTTCTTCTTTGGAATCAATATCCTTAAAATATATGTGAATAAGTCATATGAATTGGAAGCCAAATAGACTTTAAAAATTCCATCTCTAGTATTTTACTCATGCATTCCTCTTGGCTTTTGGAAAGCTTAACTGTAATAAAATATCACACTCTGAATGTTTAGCTAACACTGCTCAGTGACCCCAGCGGGAAGTCACAACCGTATTTAAAACTGTTAAGGAGTTAGGAGTTGATGCAAAATCAAACCAGGATATATTCAAATGCTGCCAGGATAAAACAATATTAAGGGCTAAACTTTGTCCTTTGCTAGTTACACAGGTGCAAATGCCAAACCTGGTAAATCCTTTCAAAACTTTGTGTGTCCTAATCTTTCAAATCTTCCTCTAGTCTTTGGACATGGAAGATTTTGCTAATGCAGGAGTCACTTGGGTAGTTACAGGATGAACACTGGCCAAATAAAAGGGGTCTGGCTCATTGCTTTGATATTCCAATTTTAAACTAATGTAAGTGTGAATTTTGGAGGGAAACTAAAATGGCTGTTTCACTGAAGTTCTGCTGGCTGAAACCAGAAGAAATGCAAGGAGTGAATCAAACTGCTCGCAGTCAGTAAAGCTGTTCCCAGCAGAGCTGCACAGGGCAGCTGCAGGTACCTTTACACTTCTGTGGTGGTGGTTGTTGTTTTATCCTGTTTGTTCAAGGTGCCTTTGGTGTCTGCCAAGCCCAGAAAAGCTCCTTAGTTATTCTGCACTCCATTGTTACCCTGGCTGTTATCCTAACTGGGGCTGAGAATATGAAGCACACACGTGTTTGTGTAGGAAAACTGGGGTCACCAGAGATAATCCAAAAAGTTGTTCCCCAGGGGATTATCTAGGATGCTGTTTTCCAAAACTGTCACATGTCAGTAAAAGGGCAAAGCACTTGTAACTCTGGTGATTGATCCTCTGTCAAGTCACCAGCAGGTTGCATTCCTTCAGCAAAGCAAGAGGTGCTGCTGAATTTTCAGCTAAACCAGTCAGGCTCCCAGTGTCATATCCCTTTCCTTCTCTCTTCCCATGCTCCATTGTCTCACATTTTAGGAGATAAATTTGTAACTGAAAAGAGAAGATGGCACATGCAAGATCCTTGCATGGTGCATGTTGCTGTACCTTAAAATTAGTGCTCCCCTCTTCTAATACTGTACTTGGGCCTGAAGAGCTTTCATATTTTGGCTTAAAGGCCCTGAAACCACCTCATTTCCTCAGGCTGAGAGAGCATGGAACGATTCATGTAATAAAGGTCAAATACAGGCTTTAGTGGCCTATTGGACAAAACTGTAGGTTTAAGACTCTCATGAAATAACAGATGTTTTTCAACCTGATTTTGCAATTAAGTGCATGCATATGGCTCTGTCCAAAGACTCTGCAGCCACTCTTGTACCATCAAACAGCCTTGATTTGTTAGGTCGTGGTCAAGAATATATAGTGCACTTTGTCTTTTCTTTTCCAGAGCACTCTCTGTGTTTCTCTTATTCCCTGTTGTCCTTCAGTCCTTGAAAGTGTTCAGTGAACAGACCCACAGTTGTCAGATATTCCAGGCATTTTTCTAGAAAATATCAGAGATTTCATTGATTTTTCCCAGCGAATCCTGGCATTTGTCATTTATTCACATTAATTAATTTATTTTAATTAAATACCTAGGTTTTTCAAAGGCATTTACTTTCAGATATATCTCTCAGTAAATCTGGTAGGAATCCTCCCGCTTTCATATCAGCATATCCAGGTGTAAGATTTGAATTGAACGTTCGCTTTTTGGTTTTTAAATTTTCCATTATCAACTCCTGGTTGTCAGTTAACCGTTGAATTTTGCAGAAGATTCTCCACTGAGTGCCAGCCTTCACCTCCTTCCCCTCCCAGAGCTCTGGGGGAGTCTCTTCCCGTGCTGGAAAACAGCACCAACCAATTCAGTGAGAACCTGGAGAAGACTTTTGTGTGTGTGTCCTGAAAAGCAGGTTCATAAGTCACATTACCTTTCCTCCAGCCTTTAGAGAGAGACTTATATCAGCTGTAAATGAGGAGTTGACTTTTAGGGGAAGCTAAGAAACCAGCAATGAATTACAAGTAGGCAGCAGAGCTTTTTTCAGAGCTGTGGCCACAGCCTCTATTGGTCATTTCAATTACTGAATGTCGAGGGGCAAAATGTCCAGGCCAAATTTAGCCAAGTCTGTACCAGCAGTAGTAAAATGCTGCCTCTGGAAAATTCCCTCTTCTTTAGATGGTGGTTCATTTTTAAAAATTACTGTCTAGGTGACTGAGTCTTCTGTTACCTTTAGCAAAGAGACTCCTGGAGGTGAAAGGCCCTTTCAAATAGTATTATTCTGACTCCCAGATTTTAACCCATCTTTCTCCTTATAAATAACACACAGAAAGCTTGATAACCTAAAATGGCCACATAAATATTCCAAAATAATCTCATGTTTGCCATACTCAGGAACTCCATTATTTCATACATTAGTAAGGCAACTGATTCATCCCTGCTGCTCTTTTGCTACTCTTTTGCCCTCTAATGTAATGTTTGAATCAGGAATCGTTACAGTTCTCATTAGGTTTGTTGTGGGGTTTTATAATGAATTCTTTTTCGCAAGCTGGAGAGTCTTTTGATTTTTGCTTGCATATTCATAGAAGAACTATGTCATAAACAAAGTCTAAATCTGGCACTACTCTCTTACTGAGCCATGCTAAGGCTGTGTTGTATCTTTCTGCACTTTACCTCATAAAGAAAACAATGTCAATGCCAAGTATGGAAGGTGAAGAAGGTTGCTATTTAAAGAGTAATTTTCTGGCACATGCAGCACCATTGGAGGCACATCATAAACAAAGAGAATGTACATTGCTTTTCTTGCACGGACCACAGTTCTGCCTTGGCCTGTCCCAACAGAAAGGACGATGCACTTCTCTGTGCAAGGTTGTTCAGTACAGCCCAGCTGCTCAGCAGAAATGCATCTCTGGCTATATTTACATATGTAGAGATAACTGAAAAATACACATATTTTCAGAGTCTTTTAACACAAACGCTCCCACGAATCAGTGAGATTTATCCTGTCAAGGTGAAAAGCAAAGCACACATGGATAGATAATCTGTGTGAACACACTGGTCAAGCACCAGGTTGGAGCTGAACTGACAGGTTTCATTCAGTGCAAGTGTATTTGCTCAGGATAGCAAAGAAATTCTGTATCTCCTAATGATGTGGAACTGAATTCTTTATCTCCCCTGCTGCTGGCTTGCTTTTAAGGCAGAACTGGACATATCTATGACAACTAAATAGGTATTTTGTAAATTTTCCTTAACTTAGCTACCTTTAAGAAAAGTTCCAAACCACACATTGTACAACTGTTGCCAGAGATTTTATCGAGCTTGGCTGGAAAAACAACTTACTGCAACATTCTTCTTGCCAATCAGCACAACAGAATTTTGGGTTTTTCTCTGCTCTCAGCTAGCAGGCCAGTATTACAGGTAGAATTTTGACTCAGAGTTACTGTTTTCTTTTATACAATGGGCTTTCTTAGGGTACTTACAGAAATGTCAACAACAATACATAAAATCACTGTCATGGGAAAGAATTGATTAGCTGATCAGTTCCCTATTCTATTTCTTTAATACATTTTTCCCAAGAATAATGATTATATTTATAGAAATATAATAATTTCCCATGCTAAAGTAAAATGGTATTTGACATTAACAAAAGGTCAGGTGTCATACTTGAAACCACAATGAGTATTGCTTTTAAAGATTATTGAATTAAGAGGTACATATATTTGACAAAGTATAGAATTCCAATAACTGCCATAGTAGCAGTGCCCTTTTACCTGCCATGGATTTATTGACATTTGCTAACTGTAAAAATGCAAAGCAGTTTGCATGTAATAGGCACTATCAATTTCAAAAATAAAAATGTCTCATTGAGGAACATGTCTGTTTTCCTTCTGCTTTTGCACACACACATTTGAACACTCAAATATCTGTTTGTGCATCCCACTGTGACTGGGGTTCAGATGGACACATATCTGTTCACTTTTTGAAGGTATTTGTGCATTGGGCATCCTTATGCAACAATAAACCATCACTTTTTTTATTTTTTTCTTTAACAAAATAGGGATGCTGCTCTGCAAACGTGATCCAAGACTTTTCAGTGGGAATCAGTTCAAATGAGTGCTAGGGCAGCATCAGAACCTCTCTGTGGTGTTTGCCCACCCCACAGGCCTGTCACAGTTTTGTGGGACTGACTGGCCTTCACTGAAGTCCCAGGGCTTTGAAGGGTCAGAATCCCTGCTGGAATTTTGCCAGAGCTTGTCTGGAGAAAACACCAGGACTTCAAGAAATGCCAGTGTGTTTCCAGCAGCGAGGACAGATTAGCTAAAAAGGATTTTTAGCATTGATAGGTTTGAATAATAACACTGTGCAAACATAGCACCTTTTCTGTGTGCCTGCAGTTTAACAGCAATAGAAAAGCCACAGAGGAGGAGGTTCCTTCTGTCTCACAAAGCTCTCCCATGTTACTATAAAACTCTTACAAGGATGAACCATTGATTAACCAAATGAGCTCACTTGCACAATTCATCTGTATTTTCAAACAGTTTCATCTGGTGATATGAGTTTCTTATAAAAGGAGGTCTTGAGGGGTTTGTTGCTGCTGTGGGGTTTCTTTTAAATTTGGAAAGAATCTTTCCATATTTAGTGACACAGCATAACCAAAATTCTCAGATTGGTCAGTTCAGTGGTTAAATGAGAGAGACTTTAACCTAAAAATCTGCCATTTAAATAGTTTCCTATCTGTAGAATGTGGATTCAATGGAAGGTGGCTATCTAACAGCTTTTCATCAGTCATCATCCACTTGTCATCAGCAAGGGTGCCATTCAGGGTGCCTTTAACCCTTCCTTTGTTCATCCTTTCTGGACCCTCTAAGCTTCTGGTCTCGCTGCTGCTGATAACTACAGAGCTGTTCTCTGGACTGTTTCCTTCAAACTCACACCAGCTGTTATACCCAGGAACTGAAGTTTGAATTAAAAGCTTTAAAATCAGTTAAAAATGAAAAAAATAAAAAATAAAGACGTGCAGTGCTTTCCTGTAAAATAAACTGAAAAACCCCCAAACAATCAAACAAAACCAAACAAAACCCAAGGACAAAACCTGGATGCACTGTAGCACCTGATAGGTTGATTGTTTACAGTACCTCAGGTTTCGATGTAAGAACTGCAATGATGGAGAGGTTGAATTCTTGCTTGCACTGAACATCAGCACAAAGATAGTCCCATATAATTCCAAGTCAGCACTCCATTTTCAAACATGGGTGCCTTAGAATACTGCCAAATCTTGCATTTGGTCTATTAAATCAGCACTTAGGCAAATAAAACGGTCATTTGAGTGATAATTTCAACACACTAATGAGATATTCAGATGTCAGTGACTGAAAAATACACAGTGGCCTTTTGAATTTAAGCCAAGATTGGTTTTGAGTTATATTGAAAAGGTTTAGGACTTTAGAGAAGGATCAAAATAATTTCTGAATTTATCTTAATCTTTCTGGGAGAGAGGCAGATGGGATTAGAGTTCTTTGTGAAGTCTTCACTGGTTTTTGACATAAAACTTTCCTTTGTCATCTTATTCATTAATTGCATTTTGTCTCATTGCAGGTCAAAAAGCACCCTTGTGCAGACATCCTCACCTTCACTCCATTCATTGCAGTTCTCCCCATGACACAAACCTGTTCCTGTACAAGTTCTTACATCACTTCTGCTGCCACACAGCTGCATTCTCTTGCTCTGTGCCTGCCTTTTTTTTGTCCTGTTTTTCTCACTCCATCATCAAAACCAAGGTTAGCTGAGCCTAGAGGGATCTGTGTTAGATATAAGTTTTGGCAGACACCCAGACCAGCTTTTGTTTCATCTAAACAGTTTTGTTCATATAGATATCAAGTCTTTAATTTGTATTGTTGTTCTTTCTTTTTTTTTACGTATTCATAAGTTTCCTAAAAAAATGTTAAGACAATGAAAATATTGCAGATAATATTTATCATGGAGATGAAAAGTCTCTGTTATGCTTTGCTATTCTTAGAAAGTTAAGCAGAAAATGTATCTTTAATTATGACTGTGACTTTCAAGAACTAAACCACTACTCAATGCCATTCTTTCTACTAATTTCTTGGTAATATTAGTGTGATGTTTACAAGCCCTTGTTCTTACCAGAAGCCTCCTGAGCTAAACTCCTTCTAAACAGGTTGGAAAAATTCCTGTGCTGGGTGTAAGTGCAAGATAGCACAAATAGTACGAATCAGAAGACAATGAGACAAACTTCACCACCATAATAAGCAGTATTCTTTGCAAACCATAAGCCTTACCATTCACAGGTGCAACAGAGCAAAGAGATCTTAAGGAGGAATTTGAACTGGAACAATGATGTGTTATTTAACAGACAAATTAGCTCAGATATTATTGGGCATGCTCTCTGCCTGTTCTGATAATGTAATCTATTTGAGCTTATTTGCAAGCTCCTTGAAATTGCTAGGTATCCATTTACTGGCTTAATTAATTAAACATATTTAAATTATGCATTAGTCATGGCTTTAGAAAGTTAGAATAAATAACATAGGCTTTATTAATTTTTTGCCTCTCTTATAATTCTCCTATCCCCTCTCTTATAATTCTCCTATCCCCACTCTCTAATTTTCATCCATTCCACTTTCTTTTTTTTTTCTCTTCCTTCTAAGTTTTTGTTAATTTTTAAGCAGAGTTTGCTGTCGCACCACTGGCTGAGAAAGGAGCAGGTGTCTTTTCTCCAAAGTGACACCAGAGCTGATCCGTGGAACAACTGAAAGCAGAGTTGTCCCAAGGGATGAAACGCACCCAGTTTTTCCCATGACAAGTTGTCAGGGCTGGAGGCTCGACAAATTAAAGGGATTTTTATTTTTTTTTTTCTATTTTGTTTCAAGCAAAATATTTTCCACCCCTTTTATATTTTCAGAACGTTGTTCTGGCCTTGTACAGGAGACAGGGAAATGTAAATGTCAAACATTCACTCCTGTTTAAATGGGCTCATTATACCACAAAGTGTCGAGGTTTTGTTCCCTCCCGGCCGGTTCTTTTCACTGTCGGACCCCGTAAGCACTTTCCTTGCACCTGCCCGAGGAGACTAATCCTCTATTAAAACATGTTCAAACTGAGCAAAGGCAGAAATAGCAGCCGTTTCACTCAAACAAAATGAATCAAAACCTTGTAAAAATAAATAAATGGGGATAGGTTTGGAGAAGACATTTGGCTGTTTGGTCTGTGGCTGAAGCCCCGTTACCTCACTGGATTCCATCTGGAGAGGAGGCTTTGCCCTCAGGGCATGGACCTGTTCTGAGAACAGTGCAAAGAAAACTCCCCCAAATGTGGGTGCCCAGCTGAGCTGTGAGTGCCACGCAGAGCTCACCATTGCAGGGGTGCAGTGCCCTGGCAGCAGTGCCCTCCCCAAGGGTTGGCCATGCTCTCATTCCCTTCTCCAGGACTGTGGCTGTCTATTTAGATGGAACCATAATAATAAGGATAACGTGTATTTCTCTCCCTGCTTTGGTTCAGAGTTAAGACTCAACAGGGAGCTGTGGAAACATTGCAGAGAATGGTGATGTTGCTGCCTGGTTCACTGAGGAGAGGAGCTGCCTCTGCAGATAACAAAGAACTACAGGGCAAAGGAGGAGGGAAAATCTGTTCTGACATGGTAAATCAGCAGGCTGATCCCTGTGGGCCTGATCTGCACCATCCAAGAACAAAGGTCCTGTGGGACAGCCCTGATCACATTGGCCATGCTGAAGAAATAACTATATTTAAAAACCCCCCTCTGAACAGACCACCACCAACACGCATCCCCCATCCCTGAAAAGCTCATTGCAACTGCCACACATAAAGCCAGGTAGTTAATTTGTGGTCCAAGGTCACACTGTTCTACAGCCAAACCCATGTCTGCTGATGAAACTGGTATAAAGATCAAGGATAAACAGTGAACTGTTTAATTTGCAGACAAATTGCATGAACAAATGTGTTCTTGCTACTCGCGATGAATTTTCAACTCCTTTCAAGTCCTAAGCATTTTGTATCTTTCTAAATTGGATCCATGAATGGATTCTGTTGACATTTGATGACGGTAAATATTTATAACTAAAAAAGTCACTGAAAAAGTCACTGACCATGTTGTCTCTAATTTGTACAACTTTAGTTCTCCTTTGTTTCATAAGGTTATCTTTCCTAAGATGCCTTTTGCTGTGTGTTTCATTACGAAGTTATAAATCCATCTGTCTTAGGAACATCTCCCTCCCAAAACCTCTCACTGAAGTTTCCCCTACAAGAAAGGGAAAAGGGGTCTGTGCTGTTGCAGAGACAGACCACACAATCTTAAATCTAGACACAGCTGGACTGAGGCCAGGTATTTTTTAGAGGCCCAGAAGTATCTAGAATACTTCACAGAGAAAGGTGTGTGGGAGAGTAATTTAGAATAACCTTACAGCAAAACCAGGCATCAGTAAATATACAAATAACTCCCTTAACCTATCTGAAGCATTAGGGCTCAAGTGGTACATTATTTTATTTTGATCCCAAGTACCTTGATATATATGATCTGATGTCTGCTGAAAAGATTCCTTTCATACTGCTAGCAAAATGCAATTAATGCTGACATGTTCCTGAATTAAGATTACATGGAACACTTCAGCAGTTGATTGTGATTTTGATTACAGATTGCCACAAACGATTAAAAATAGTAAGAACTCCTTTATGGTACTTCCCAAGTTTCACACAGACAAAGAAATTGTACAATACCAGTCATTCACATCCTGGAGCAGAAGCCTGGTAGTGCAGCAGAATGTCAATTTTCTGTCTTTCCTATTGTCATGTGTTTGGACAACTCAGTTGGTTTCTGATACAGATCAGCACAAGTCACTCCAGCAAGGGCAAGGACAAGAAAGAAGTTCAACAGACTGCTAAATCATAAGTCCTGCTGAGGTTCAGGAGGGACAGTTTATGCACCAGCTTGTGCTAATGGTTGTTCTTCAAGACAAATCCCAGCCTCTAGAGACCACCCTGAGATTTCAAGCCTATGCAATAGTATAATTCCATCTATGAAGCAACATGTCAGTAGTAGCAGAAAACATGACATATGTGGAACAGCGGAAGTTTGTAAGACCCTGGGGAAAATTCTCAAGTTAACATCAGTAAGAAACTTAGATAACACTTCTCATTTAAATGCCTTGTATGTAATAAAAATAAACTGAAGACAGTTTTACTCTTTACTCAAAAAAGCATGGGAGAGAAATATGCATTCTCATGCCTGGACATTGAAGGAATAGGTAGGTTGTAAGATAGGTGGTGAGAAAAATCACAGATTCTTTTCAATCAACCCTATTCTGAAGGCCTGAAAATCATGACTGTCCTACTGTAGCCAATTTGAGAGACTACAGGATACAAAAGAATTGTGCTGATGCTACCTTCAGGGATAAATGCAAAGCTCATTCTCAGCCAGGTGATCTGTTCACCTAATACAGTCCTTTTTGCTGCACTGTACCTGTACAGCCTTTCTCAGCCTCCCTCCTCCAGCCCAGATTTCCCTTTACACTCCCCTGAAATCCTGGTCTTTGGCTCACATCTCTCCAAGTCTGTTTGGCTGAGGAATATCCTCACTTCCTGCAGTTCAATACCCTCAGCAGGGCCCTAATTTGCTGCCTGAGTTAACTTCATCCAGGCCATTGGGCACTTGTAAATCCCATCCCTGGGACTTCATGATATTCTTAGTTTTATTTTATTCTGAAAACCCCAGTGCCTGAGGTTATCAGATTATGGGAGTTTCATTTCTTCGTGATAACACAAGCCCCAAAAGCTAAGAACACAAGAAATAAATAAGAATCCAAATTATAGTTGTCGAAGGGGTTTTAATCTCATTATTTCTGAGACAAGCCCTTGATTTTGCTAGAAGCATAAATCATAATTGTTGAACACTTTGCTGTTCTGCACCACTCTGCTAGGAAAAATATTATTTCAAGGAAATGAATTTTATCATATTTCATCTTAACTCATTATTCCTTGTGTTTCAAAGAAAAATGTCAGTGCTCCTCGTGCTATTAATGTCTCCTATTTTCTGTTTGGTCGTGTCTAATACCTTGAGTGTGGTACTGTTGATACCAACTCAGAAATTGAAACCCAGCTCATAAATTCTCTCTACCAAATGATGTGTAATGCTCTGTAATGCCTAAAAGACTGTTATGGAGGTTTAAGTGACAAACCTAAGGACAGCATTCATCTCCAAGAAAACACGCAGAATGACAAGAATGCTTAAAATTATCTCATAATAAATGGCAAAATGGGAGTGGAGGGGGGTGTATTTTTCCTTTAACTGAATTTCTTCAGTCTACTCCATAGCCTAGTGTTTGTTAATGTCATGAAAATGCTTAAGAAATTAGAATAGATTTTGAAATGAAGATCCATCCAAGCTTCTCTGGAGTAATACTCAGACATAGTAAACAATTACATTACATAAGCCAACCATCTGAACAGAAATTATAATTAAAGTAATGCATCGGTGTGCTTCATTGATTTATGAATTTGTTTAATGATTCCTGTTAGAGCAGCAGAAGCCATTATGCATTCACTGATTTTAAGAGACAGCATATAGTTGTGTGACCTTTCACTAAAGAAGAAAAGTAATATTCCTGAGCAATCAAAAAACCTGTAAAAGAAGTGTTGTTATGACAAACTTTACAACAATTTGAAAATAACATCCCAAGCCCATTAATTTTCTTTAGCACAAAGTTGTTCCCATTTTCCACAATACTATTCAGAAAGGAGTAGAGGAATTTGCCCAGTCAGTGCTTGCATGTCGGATCCTGTCAGAAACAAATAAAAGAATCCAAGGCTAAATTTATCTGCTTTTGATTCAGATTCAACCCAACCAAGTCCCCCAGGTCCCTGGCTTAAAGACAGCAGCCCACACTCCCCTCTCAATTACTGGTTTTCATCGGTGCTTGGAGCACCCATCCAAAATCAGAGCTGTGCTGTGTGAGCTGGGGTTAACACACACCCTGAAATGCATCTCATGATCTAGGCAGGCAGGTGGGGAAAACCCAAGCATACAACTAATAACCTCCTGCTGGAATCCAGGGAGATTTTACTCTCTGTTTCAAGCTAATTCTCAGAGATACCGAAAATCTCACCCACAAAGAACGAGCAAATATATTGTGTTGCTGGTATGGAGATGGGGGTTTAGGCAGAAAAAGATGAAGTATTTTATCCAGGTCTGGGCGGGAATTTTGTGGTAAAATTGAGTCTTAAAAACAGGATCATAGATTTTTGCAGCAGGCCAACTAACCTGCTTCCCTGCCCCAGACATGCTCTGCTCTCTCCCCAGAAGTGCTGAGAAGAGGGTCTTCTCCCCCCCGGAATGCGCAGCCATCAGTGCTGCTGAAACCCACCCCAGGTACCCAGAGTAAATAGGATCGGATGCCTTCAAACCTGGGCACAGCAGGAAGCATCCTGAAAGTAAGGAAGAAGGAGTCTTTTAAATGAGCTGCTGTAAAACAAATGGAAGGGTCCAGAGGGTGCATTTGACATTTATCTGTCCATTTCCTTGCTTTTGTTGTTTTCTGTCGTTGTCCTATCGCTCCATTCCCCTTCAGTTTTGTGTAAACTTCCTTGTTTGTTTGCTTTTCTGATAACTTCTAGAGTAAACTACTCCACGAGAGAAAAGGCAGCTGGGAGAAGACGGCGGGGGAAGGGTTTCTGGCTGAAATACTTTCAACATGGCATCATCAGAGTTGCTTGTGACTTTGAGCACTGGGAAACATTTGTTTGTCTTGCTTTCTTTCCTTGCTTTTCACAGTCCTTTTCAATCTCCCAAGTAGCTGATGGAAAGAGAGAGAATCCCCTACAACACTAAACACATTTCGTTATTTACTGTTAAATCTCCACTTTCCCACATAGCAGAGGTTGCACATGTCAATATATCTTTTTAATTGAACGTGAAACTTGTCACATCAGCTTGTAAGTCCCTTGAAGTTCCAGAGCCCATTTTGAACTGGGTTGACACTTCAAAGAAAAAAGGGAACAAGTAGGGAAAGCTCTTTGAATCACAAAGAACCAAACGAAAACACTCCATCAGACATCAATCTTCAATTATACTTTTTCCCTGTGTATTTTGTCTGCAAAAATCCATAAATGACTTTCGGAATTGCAACATGATGATCTACAGACCAACTCTTTATCTCTTCGTTTCAGCAGCTCTGCTCGTTCAGGTAATTGGACTTTTTTATATCAATACAGAGGTGGACAAGAAACTAAATTTAGTAGAGGGGCAGAGCCTCAGTCCCAGAATTGGACATTGTCTCAGTGATACTTTTTGTCATTAGCTGACTGCCATTCACATTCAGTAGGTGAGCAACAGTAAGGTTTACAGGTGGAAGCATGGGATGGTCCCAGTGTAATTGTTAGGAATCTGTTCATTTTGTGTTGTAACAGATGTTGCTCTTACTCTAACAGAGACCCACAGCTTCACAGTTCTTAAAAGACAATAAGAAGGTAAGAAAAAGGATATTCTGATTTGCATTTTCAGGTCTGGATAAACGATGACCACCACCATTTCAACTCTTTATAATACTGATAATAAGAAAATACTGTAAACTGCTGAAGTATTTCAAAGATGTGTAATAGAGCAAGAAGAATGTACAGCAGGAGGAGGAGGAACTGGGAGAAGAAAGAGGGCAGAAGACTCCTTTTGCCCTGTGAGGATCCAGCCTTGCCTGCAGAACCACAGTGCCTGGGGAAAGGCAGCACTCTCCCCCCTGCTCCACAAAATTACCTGCAGAGAGAAAAGAGCCAGCTGCCTCCCCAGCCCTTTGGTCACCAACTAGGTGTGAAAACCAAGGGTTAAAGCAACAGAAGAGTCTTTTTGTTCTCACCTCAGAAATAGTGCAGGAGCTAACACCCACCGCACTCCTTAAAGGCTGCTTAAGGCCGGAAGTGCTATTTTAAATTTGGGTCTCTTTTTGTACTACACACATTTAAAGGCAAGACAGATATTATTTCAGGATTCAAAATATTGTCCAGCAACAATTTGGAACTATGAACCCTTGCTGTAGAACCTGTGAGTTATCACATAGCTCATTGCCTGTCTTTGGAACACCCTCAGGTAATGTGGATTTTACTTGACTCCCACACGTGCTTATCTTTATGCACTGTAGGGAGGTTCACTGATGTGAGGAGGCTTTTTTACCGTGGGTTTACTGTGTATCAGGTTAAGTACTTTAATAGTTCCTTGATGGATCACTGAGCAAGCAGCGCCAGCGTTAAAGTTTATCACCATTACTGGCAGTGCTGGGAGGGACCACAGTCAGAGACACTGTCCCAAATCCAGCAGTGAAAAATTTGACTGAGATTCCACTTTAAAGAGCAGTTTGTAAATAGAGTTTTGAGTGAAAGCAGAGTATCAGTGTGAGTCTGAAACTTATTCAAGCTGTCAGTCTCGACGCCTTGTGTCTGTTAGCACGCCCAGCCTCGCTGTTATTGTTTGTTTGCATGTTAACCAAAATGTAGGCCTACATTTTTCTAGCATACACATGCTTCTGCTGAGCAACTCCCAGGAATCAGATGTAATCAAATGGCACGTGGCAGTTGGCTTCCATCAGGCAAAGCTTCCACCAAGCAAAGCTTTAAGCATAGGCTGATGGAGCTGGCTCTGCACGTTCCTCCCCCACCTCTTCAGGTAGCAGATATTTCTGTATCACGCAGTTACTAAAACATAGACTATGCTGTTGGTGAGCTAAATACAGAAAAATGCATCTAGACAGGCTTGCCAAAGCAGTAAAAACAACTTCATTTTAATGTTTGACATTTTACTAGCCGTCAGCCTTGTGTAATGAGGAACTACACAACCTGCTGCAGAGATAGAGGCATCTTTTAAATGCCTGGACCAGAAATGAAAACAAAGTTTAGTGTATATGATGTAAAATATGAAGTCTAGGAGCAGTGAACCAAAACAGAAAAAAAGCAAATCTAACCTATTAAATGACAAAAACATGCAGCATAATGATGAAGGAAAGAGATTTGGGAGATTACTGTAAAAGAAATGTTGATGTCTTCCACTATGTGACTGCATTAGAAAAGGCAAATATGAAGGATAAACCAGCCCTAGAGACAAGAAAGCAAAGCAACGCAGGGAACCTGAGCTGTATTAACCACAATCCAGTTTGGTATAAATTTGTCCGGGAGAGCAAGAGGCTTTAAGGTAAGATTATGACTTTAGGGAAGGCACAGTTTATAAACAGCACCTGCCAGGGGCAGCCACAGAAAGCATTTCCCACCAGAAAGGCCACTGAAAAATCTGCCTTCCTCAGCCTCGGTGCCACAGGTGGGGCTGAGGGGCAGCAATTGGGGGTAACGAGGGGCAGTTGTGGCTCGACCGCATTTGGGGTGTGGGTTGTGTGTCATAAAAAGGCACAGCAAAAGGGATGATCTCCCCGTGTCTGCTGCTCGGCTGTTTCCACGGCAATGAGTGAGTCTTGTTGTCTTTTTTTCTGTCATTTTGGGTGTAATGTCACCCAAAACGTGCTGGGGGAAGCCCTTGGGGGAGTGCGAGCGGGTCGCTCCTGAGGCCGCGCGATGCCTGCCCTGCGCCTGAGGGAGAGCAGCTGCCTTGGCAGGGCAGGGAGGGGCAACTGCTGGGAAATATGCATGATTTAAGAAGAAACCTTGGTGTTTTCCCTCTGAAAAACCCTCTCCCTAAAGACATTAGAGGAGGTGCTGAAGGCAACTCTGCAAGAGGCTTTTTCTCTTTAATTCTTTCCCTGTGACAGAAGGAAGGACGGAGCTTGTTTATTCCAGATCCTTTTCCTGAGTGAAATTTAAATGTAGAGACTTGCTTTCATCAATTTTGGTTTCCCTTCCTCTGCCATTCCCTTCCCTGCCATCAGTTGTGATCCTCTTGTCTCTCAGTTCTCCCTCTTTCCAGAAGGTCTGCCCAAGGCTGGTGTTCCCACCCAGCAGGCTGAGTCACACAGCTGAAGGTGTTTTGTGTAGGGGCTCTTTTGGGGACAAAAACCAAACTAAGAAAAGAATGATTTAAAAAAAAAGACAAGAGAAAGAGCAGGCAGGTAGGCCTAAAAAGTATTTGTAAACTTTTGCCCTCACTGTTTAAAATAGAAATGTGTTACTGATAACTTTAAAAAGTGGAGACAGATAAATAATTTTCACCTCCGTGTGAAAAATGTTTGCTGAACTTAAGCTACCAATGTTCTCAGGATGTTTGTTTCCCTGCTGTAGTAGAGAAGCCATATACTTTATTACTGGTAATTTTTATTCTTCAGGCCTTTTAAGCTCTCATATATAACAAATTGCTCAAAGATGAAAACCAGCATTCTTTTTCGGCAGCACAATAATTCAAAATATTTTTCCCCAAAAGATCGTTTTAAACTGTAGACCTTGTTTTGATTTTGAAGTGGCAAAGAAAGGGGACTACCTGGAATTTCAGATGCATGTTTGCTCAAGATCAAAATGAAGATTAGCTACAATTGCTCTTCAAGGAGCTCAAGACTTTTGTTACTAAAGAGAGGAAGAAAGTCCAACAGCATCATTTATCACATTTCTATTATAAAGTATCTCTTCATGTGGTACTGCAATATGTCATCTGATTGTGCAAACCTCTCAGGAATAAGTGGAATTCTTGCATCACTAATTTCAGCTGAACACAGTATTCTCTTTATGGCACGTACTAACAGTCTACAGAAATGGTAAGAGTAAAGTCTTTACCACAGCATTTGTATGATTGAGATGGATTTTGAGTAGCTTTGGAAATAGTGGAACTTTTTGAGGGACTAATGTTACTATTTAGTGACTTATTAAAAAAAAAGAAATGGCAGAACATCACCAGCTTCATAAAGTTTACATGGAGAAGTTGCCAAAAAAGACAACAAGCACTGTTCCCAGGGAAGTAAGCCAAGATGGGATGAGAGTCTTGGGTACACTGATAGTGCCCATGAAGTTTATTTCAGGGGTTTCTTATTTGTTTGTTTCCTTGTTTCTTCCTGCTTTGACCACAAAGAGAACTGCCCTGAGTTCTCTGACTCACTCATACCCATGACATGTGGCTGTGGCAGGAGCACTGGGCCAGAGGTTTGCAGTGCACCTGGATTCTGCCTGAGCACCTGTTTTATGCTGTTTCAGTGCAATTAAAAATCCTTTCAGGGAGTTTATATGGCTGAGTAAATTGATATATATAAAGCCTGTAGGATAGCTTATGTTCAACACCTCTAGGGTATTTTTTATTCAGGGAAGGCCTTTGTTTTACAAAACAGTGTATGGACACTTCAGGAGTGACTCAGCTAGGGGTGTTCAAATCCAGATTGCCTTGGGAGTGCTAAAAACAAATGCTGGCTTCCTCCTCTGGAGAGGCAGACAGCTGGAATACCAAAGCAGTTAATTCCTCTGCTAAGGATTTGAAGTCTGTGAGCTGTGGGGGAGTAAATGCGAGTAGTGCCTTATGTGTAAGGACCAGTGATAAAACAGTGATAACTTCTTGTTCTCTCTCCATCTCACCAACACCTGGCTTATCCACAAATATGGTACATGGCCAGAACATGACTTTGACACAAAATCCCCTGGAAAAACCTCAGTCATAAAGCTCAGGGTGAAATGGAAGGCCAGGCTACACTTTCTGATTTCCCATAGCTTAGTACTTGTTAGATGAACATATATTTAAAGGCCCCAAAGAATCTCTGCTTGGGTGCAGTAAATGGTAATAAATTTGCCCTGTTATTGTGTAATATCACTGGACACTAATATAATTCTATCTTCAGAAGAAATATTACATAACTTGCTGGTTACTTTAATGTACATATTTGGTGGGATTAGAGGTAGATGGCTTGACCCACTGAAAGCTTTGTGTCTCTGCTGATAGCAGGATGCTGATGGAATGACTGGTTGCAGTCCTGAGCTGTGGTTAAATACAGTTACTCCCCCACACCACAGGAAAATTCAGCCCTGGTGATCTGGTCTGTGATCTCCTAGTCTACATAGCATTGCTTATTTTTGTTTAGTGTAACAAAGTGTTGCATTTTTCTTTCCAAGTTCGTGTCAGTATATTTTGCTGTTGTTTAAAGCTGTATTTTTAAATTGACTACAGTCTGATTTTCTTGTTTTCTCTTCAGATACTGCAAGATCTGAATAGATACATGTGTACTCATAAATCTCTGGTTACTGTTCAGTGATGCTTGAGCTGATGTAGTGTCAGGACTTGACTGTCAGAAAGAGTCTTTGGCCTTAAAGCTGTCCTTTTTTGGTATTTAAGCCTGAAATGTACTCTTTTTGTTGGCAATGAGTCAGACTTCAAGAACACTAAATTCAATAGCGTTTGGCACGAAGATTTTCCTGCCACTAGTGTTGTTGGGTTAATAGTTCTGCGTAAAGAAAAAAATGCACTGCATATTTTGTCCATAAAATACCAAATGATAGAACTATGCCTGGCATCATCAAGGAAAAAATGAGTAAATAACACAAAAATGTCAATAAAGAGCCACTCGGTTTGTAAGCCCAGCAATCGTTTTGTCAAAACACCCAGTATATGTTTATAAATGTAGCCAGAAATTCCCAGTGTATTGCAAGCAGGATGGTTACACAAGGTAACAATGATCAGCTGATAATTACCAGGACAAATTCAGGCCCAGCTTTGGCCCAGCCTGCAGAAATCCTGCAGTTAGTTTGGACTCTAACCATACAAAAGCAGGAATAATATTTTCTGTATTTGCTTCCACAGCAAACACCCCTGTGTTGAAACTGTCCCGGGTACTCAATCTCAGCCTCTGCCAGTCAAAACCACTTAGTTTGGGATGTGATGAAGGACTTTAATATTGGAGAAAACCCCCGGGGGAGTCTGTAACAAGGCTCAGCTTTGGCTTTCAGGAGGCAAAGGGTAAAGTTGGTAGAACACAAGTGCCTGCCTGTCTTTGAGCTCTCTCACCAGCCTTTTGCTGGGCAGCCTCTGGGTGCCCAAAGGATGTTTCAGCTCTGAGAGCTGAGGAGAGGCTTGGCAATGCTGTGCTGAGCAGCCAACCCCCTCTGCTCTTGGGATCATACATAGGGACAGTGAAAAAATTACTTCAAGAGTGAGATGAATGCACTTGGAGCATTAAAGGTGAACCCTGGAGCCCTGAAATTATGGAAACATGTATGCTCAAAAGTCTTACATATTTCAATGTTTGCAGCTATGTAGAAATCCTGTACCTTAAGTTATTCACGTTTTGCAGCTTTTTTACTCTCTAAGAGTTGATTAGTTGTCTATATTGTGATGTGCACCAAGATAACTGAGGCACAGGACTTTTTATAATACTCGCAATATGGTTCTCTCCTAAGTGTCACAGTATTGTTTTGAATAGGAATTAAAATGTAATTAAAACAGTATTGAATTATATTTAAAAATATATTTTTTCTGTTGTATAGTTTGATGCTGCTTTCACCATCAGTGATCTGCTGGGCCTGGACAGTGGACTGTAAACCCAGAGCTTTGGGGGAGTCATTTCCACACTCAGCAATCCCATGGCCAGGCCAGTTCTGTAGTTGTTGTAGAGCTTTCCTGTTGCTAGTGTGCTAGAGAAAAGGATCATTCTGCAGTGTAAGCTTCCTCTAATTTGAAGAAATGGCTTTATTGCAGGAGTAGTTATTGGAATAACAGCTGGTACTGTCAATGCTGCTGTAGTGGTAGAGATTTGGTTCTCACCTATAGCAGCAACCAGCTTATGAGCTTCTCACACCTTTTTTTTTTTTTCCCTCCAGGAGAATTAATACAGATTTGTTTTAAAATATAAACGTTGTACATACAGAAAGATCACAAGGAGAAACCAAGAGTAAATTTAATTTAGCTCTTCTTACCATAGCTGTGTATTTTGAGACCGAGAATAATTGTACTACCTACTTCTGGGAATGAAAGAAGCCACAATGTGGAATAATTGTTTAAAAGTTTGCAGCTAGCATTCGTTCTTTGCAGAATGAGATGCTAAAGTGAGGATTTACAGAAGCAAAAGGCATCTCACTTAAGATGCCAGATGTTCCAAAGCAACAATAGTATTTATTTCACTATCTACTTTCAGACCGTAATTTACTTACTGATAGATTGATTGCCATTGGATTTTTTTTTTATTTTAAGAAGTAAATAAAAAAGATTATGGCAATCTTCAGAAAGAGGCATTAATGCATTCAGCTAAATCTTTTTACAGCACTTATGTCACACCTTATCCGAAGGTCACAGACGGAGGGAAAGCAAAATGTGCCACCTCCCATGTCAAAGGCAGCAGTTCTTGAGAGTAGCAAATTGTTCTGTTACTTGAATCTTGTATCCATTTGGGACTGAACAATTTTTTTTTTCTACAAAGCGTTCAAATGTGTCTTCTGTCTGGCAGAATATATCCATCACTGTACTAAAACTATTGTTCTAACCCTGAAAGCAGTTTTCCTCTGTGGATGAGCTTATTCTAAAGTGCCAGTTCATGTGAAAAGCCATACGCCTGGTTTTTTTTTTTCTGTTTGGGTATGAAGCAGGGGAGAAGAAGGTCAGGAAAGAAGGGATGAGTGTGTGAATGTTTGTTTTTTCTTCAAGAGAAGGGCATAGGCAGACTAAATTGATTTTTATTTCCAATAAAGTGTGCAGACTGGAGGGAGAAGGGAACTGCCAGAGAAAGTACATGGAAGAAAAATACATTAAATAAAGCATCAGTAAAGTGTGTATAGTTCAAGTGCAGAGTATGTATCATGTAGGAAGGAATGGCCCAAGCTTCCTGTTGGAGTTACCTATTTTCAATTTTTCCAATCCCCATTGTTACTGTGACCTTTGCTGTTCTGATACTGAGAACTAGAAGGTTTTTCACATTTCCTGGATGGTTTCCACCAGATGGGGGTGGCATTGGTTGCATGACATCTTCTGCACCCCAAATGTAACCAAGAAGTTGTTCTCAACATTAGCTGTACTTTCACCTGCCAGAAAAAGAAATGCATAACTTCCTTTATTCTGTGTGAAACAGAGTGGTTTAGAAACCACTTGCACAATAACTGCCAGAAACAACAAAAAAAAAGACTATAAGTTAATAATATTTCCATATATTTAGCTGGTCTCTAGAATATATAACTTTAACTGATGTCTGTCTGTCAAATGGTGTGATGGAAATTGTTCTTTGGCACAGTAACAGAAGTTATGGGGCCATTTTGGTAAAGCTTAAGCCCTTAGCTTGGTCTTTTCCACTGCCATTCTGTTCAAAAGAGGAAAAAAGGAAAAACGCCTCAATCTTCTCTGATTAATACTTTTTGCCCACATTATCTGTGTCACAGACCTTCGTAGCAGAACTGTTCATTAGAATGCTGATGCCTGCTAAGCACACTGAAGTTACTGCCAGCAATTTCCTGCAAAAATTGAAAGTTTCTTTAACTCTTGGTAGTGCCCTCTCGGTTCAAGGCTTGTTAGATAATGCAGGATTTTGTTTTCTTTTTAAAAAATAACACTGTCTTTGAGAAAGTTGACCTGTAGTTTAAATGGTGGCTTCAGCAACGTTGTGCCACAAGTCTTTCAAAAGACTTTTTAAATGACACTACCTGTTTTACAGGTTTCTTTGAAGGTATTAAAAATAGTATTGTGGGTTTATTAATTATGATTTTCCTTTCTGTGCTCTATCTTCAGACTGTGTTTTCTTTATATGTTTTCAAAAGTGAAGTCATTCCTTTAACATTAAATCAACAATTGCCATGTTCTGTTATTCATTCTGGAGAACTAATTCTGGTACTAAAGAGGTAAACAAGAAAATAGAAATGGGGGGAAACAAACACAACCCACACTTACAGTTGAAAAGGAGGTGCTAACAAGGATTGGAATTGGAAGTTTTCATCCCATTTCTCATAGGGCTCCACCTACTAACAACACTATTACATGAAAACATCTCTACAGCTTATTTTATAAATAAAGTGTTCAACTGGTACCATCTATGACATTTATGGCTTCTTGTAATATACAAAGGTTTTTCAGGGTCTAAATAGTCTTAAATTATTATAAATGAGAATAAGACCTTCAAAGACTGTTCCATTTAAATAGCTAAAACCAACATTTAATTAAACTAAAACAGAAATTCTCCTTAAAATTGTTCTTGAGGGGATGTCCTGGGTTTCAATGAAGTGCTTCCATTTGTATATTTGTATTGATTTTTCGTCACGGATGGAAACCATGTGTCAGTTCTCAGCTCTTTAGGCTTTCCAGGCACCCCTTGCACTTCATCAGCAGGGTGGCAAGGAGCTCCCAGAGGGTGCTGCCAGCCCAGCTCCTGAAGTATTTAAAGTATCTTAAGCTTTAGAAGAAATTAGCTTATTTTAGAACTTCTGGAACTTTAGTTCTTCTTTATTTAGTATGTCTTTGCTGCCTGTTTCCACCAAGGATCAGAAATGGCAATGACAGCCTCAAAATATTAATGGGGCTTTCCTGTCAGTTTTTCCATGATTACAGTAAAATGATGCTTCTGATCCTGATTTATGGGTGCCTCAGTGCTTGCAGTAGAAGTGCAAGTTTTGCCATTTATTGACTTCATGAAGAGAGCCCATAAAAGATTAAGGTCAAGCTTTCTCAAAGGTTTTGCTGATTTTTGGAGGAGCCACAGATGCACATGGTCTGACTTCTCTGGGGTTTCACATGTGCAATTTGTCCAAAAATCCAGGTTAAAAGAGGCAGGGCTTTTGTTCTTGATCTGCTTGTGAAAGAGGGGAAGTGTGCTTTGTCAGACAGACAAGATTAATGTCACGTAGTTACTCTCTTGGTGGGTTCAGATGCATAAAAGTTGCAATCAGAGCAGTTAATTTCTCTTTTTAGGAGAGCAGTTCATGCAAAGTTTCATTTCAGATGTGATACAGAAACTTGGATCTGTGCTTGTAACGTAAGCAGCTACAACTCTTGGAAATAACTTTCCATAGTGCCTTTAATTATTGGAAAATAACATTTATGCAGTTGAACTGAATGCAAAATCAGTGTATTTCAAAAAATACTTTTTTTTTTTTTTTAGAAATACAGTTGAGTATTATTTTTCCAGGCATTTTAAAAGCCATTCATGACACTTGAATGTCAGAATATTTTACTTTCTTCCTAGCTATCAGGTTTTTCTACAAGTAAAATCACTTAATAACCTCTCTCTAACTCTGCAGAAAGTGTATTTCTATCACAAATTTCCCAATACGACATAATATTATATTTGGTACAGTTATTAGTATAAAAATGGATCACTTCCAGAGCTAATTAATGTGATGTTCTTTTGCTTTGGTAAATAACTGCTGGCTTTAAGGATCTGTGCACGGATGCTGGAAAAAACTCGTGCAATATTTTAATACTGTTTCATTTCTAAATAGTTGGCATTTGAGTGTCAGGACAGCATCATGTAGTCAAATTATTGTAGCAAAATGATTTTGTTTTGAGGGGAAAAAAAATCTCAGGTCTTACCAAAAAGTCAACCCACAGGTAAAGCAACACATTATGAATATTTCCACACCCAAATAAGAGCAGTATCTCTCAGTGTCTGGATAAAGTAAACAGTCCTTATTTGGCAGAGATCAATATGATTGCTGTTTTATTGTGGATCTTTATGCTTTTTCCCAGTTGCTGAATTGATGGTGATAAAATCCAAGCCATGGCAGTAGCCCTGGTCAGTTTGTCAGCACGTTATTTGCCTGCTGACTTCAGTCCTTATCTCTAGGTTGGTACTGTCTGATTTCTCTTAGGGGCAGGGGAGTTAAAGATTCGTAGGAGATGCAAAGGAGACACAGCTTACATAGAAGTTTGATAGTTTTAGAGAACTGGAGTTCCTACATTTGGCTCCAGGTTTTCTTTCCATACACTGAAAATGATTTGGCATAAATTTAATTGAGTTTTCACATGCCGTTCAATAATCTTTGTTCCCCCAGGGTTCTCCTGCAACCCAGGCTCATCTATTTTCACCAGCTTCCACTCACAAGTGCCAGCAGACCAGCTGAATGATAACCAAGTGTCTAGCCTGGCACATAAACCCTCAAGGAGGCAAGAAATAATTATCTATATTAGAGTGGCATTTCAGAACTAATCCCACATTCCAAAAAAAGGGCATATTTGGGTTTAGCAGCCTGCCTTAAATAAGCAGGAGGTAAATTTGCAACAGAAGACTTATTCTGTCCTCCCTAGAGGAGGCTGTTATTTGAGATGCCTTGCCCAGTAATGTGATGGGGGTCTGTGGTTGAGCTGAAGTACTTCCAAGTCCAGTGGGAAGCAGATACCATCATCTTGTTTGATTTCTTTTTATTAGTTCTGCCTTTGAGTTTGTAATACAAAGAAGGATGAAACGCTGAAGGTCTTCTAAAGCTGCAGGATTTGGGAATTTAGATATAGAGGAGTTCTTCTGTGTTGACTTTTTTTCATTTTTGTGTTGAGGGGAGCAGGGGGAGGGGTGGCACAGAGGAAGAGGAGAGCTGCCTACCTGGTGCAGAAGGTGATTTCACTGAGATTCAGTACATTAATTATAACTAGGAAGAATTATCTAATTTTATCCTTTCAAACCTGGTCCTTTGAACAGTGACTCCCCTGCTTTCCATTAAACTGTGTGATGAGCTCTCTCATCTCGTGGTCAGTATTAACTAACTGCAACACCTCCAAGATGACGTGGTGCTCTCTGACATGTTTTCTGTCTTTGTGGCAAGATCTCAAATGGGTACAAATTTCAGTTTGTTTAAATCAAAACTGGGTTCTGACTGGTCTTTTCTTGGGAAAGAAAGGCTGTGCCATGGCACAGCTGGTCCTGGCTCAGTCTGTTCCTGAGCTGTACTACAGCCAAGAGCCTGTGAACCACAAACATCCAGTCCTACCATAAGCTGGTTTGTATTTGGGATCCTGCTATCTTCTAATACCCTAATCACCTGTGTTGCTCCCCAGTCCTCAGGTACCCTGCCATGAAAAGCCTATTTTATGTATAATGGATCCATAACATCAAACAGCAATCTAATCTCATCATAGTACTGATATTGGGTATTAATATTTCTATATTAGATCTTGCTATGAAATTCTTTTCCTCCCCACAAATTCATGGAAGCAAGTTAATTACTGAATTACTGAAATTTTTGGCTGTTTGCCAGGCAAAGTGGTGCATGTAAAAGGAAAATCCTGGGTATTAATGCCAAGCAGAGCAGAATTATTCCAAGACTTAACCCAGTACTCACTCGTTCATGGGAAGAACCTGGTTTCCTTTTAAAGAGTCTTTCTTGTTTTCATATACTTCTGCTACCTCTCTCTGCCACAATTTACTGGAGAAAGAAATGGAAAAGCATTGTCAAAAAGGCCACTTTTTCAGGTCTCCTGTCCCAGAGCAAGCTAGAGAGTTGGAGAATTATGTGGGAGTAAATTTAATCTTAGACATTTCCTGAGTAATTCTGCAGACACAAGAAGGGTGGCTGGTTCAGATTAAAGCCTGGATAAGAAGTTAAATTTAGGCTGTCCTTTGATATGAAATCTTTGGAGTCAATACCAGTGTAAACAGTTTTTTAGCTATTCTTTGCTTTCTGTTTATGCCCTTGCAGGTTTTTTTCTCAGCTGTACCAGTATCAGCATGAGGGAATTGAACCTGGGAACTGATCTAGATTTTTTGACAGAATATTTTTACAACAAAGAGCTGGGAAAGAGAAAGGTTAATAAAAGGATGACAGAAAGCTTAAACCATTTTTGCTGCTGAGCATTTCATGTTGTCTAATCATGGCCATAGAAATGGCTTTGTTTGACCATAAACAGCCAATTGCCTGTGTCCCTAATGTTCATGGGGTACCTCTCCAAAGGACAGTAAGAAAAATATTTCTTCCTTTTAATAAATTCCAATTGTACAGAATTATAGTCTCCACTTGTAAAAAAGTGGAAGTTTGGTCTTCCACTGGCTGATCCAGGCTTGATCCCATAAATCATGTGGTCTGGGAAATAAATGGGTTGAACTCTTGTGGTCGCAGAAAGTGATATATAAAGGGCCCATTCTGGGAGCTCAGTCCCATTCCAGCTCACCAGTCAAGGCAAGTGTAGTGAGATCCTTAGAAATTGTATGGAGAGAGTGTTGAATAGGAATAAACTAAATAAACCTTCCCCTATGGCTCATTGAGAACACCAGGATCTGCTGTTTGACTGCCTGAACCCTCATCTGGACTCACTCAGTAGAATGTGGATTTACACAAAGTACTGCTTATTTCTGACCATTTTTTAAAAGCTCTCATAGCTCAAGAAGTTCATAGGGAGCAACAGTAATAGTTTTAAATGTGCCCTGATTAATAGGGACCACCCTATGCCTCATGTGTTTGACATTTGGAAATATCTGTTATTTAGTCCTGATGAGACAGATCTCAGCAAGAACCTACCACTGTTAATAGTTACTTCTGAAAACCTGCTTCTTGGCATGTCCAACTGAGACTCAAGCAAAGTTGGACAGGCACTATTTTTGTGTCTAGCAATATTTTAATCGTTTAATAAAATGCAAAGTCAATATGAGTGCATCAGTGATAGGTTTCAAACACATGGAAACTCAGATTTCTGGAAAACTGTCCTGGCTAGAGGCTGCCTGCTGCTTCAGATGATTATCACTTCCCCTGTGAAAGGGCAGGGGGAAATGGCTCAAGCAGGTAACAGCTTCTTAATTTGCTTTCTTAGTCTCACATCACTCACATATGGAAGGAGCAAAATCAGGTTAACACCCAAATTTAACCACGGTAGAGATGTATTCTCATGATGTCAGTAATAAAAGTATGTGTAAAGCAGCATGTATATTCTGGAAGGGAAGCTGAGCGTTAAAGCCAAGAAACATAGTCTGGCACAAATCTTTTTTACAAGTCCAAAAAGACTGGATGATCTGCAGATAGGTGCAGCTTAACAGCAGGAAGGAGAGGGAAAAGGGGGACTGGGCAGCTGTGGTAGCTGTACCACACAGTGCCAGCTCGTGTTTTGCATCGGGAGCAGCTAAAATGGGTAGGGGTGCAATTCCACAAAACTCTTGCTTTGTTTCATTCTCGGTCTGGGACAAGCCCAGTCCAACAGTAAAAAGTTACAGTACACAGGGAGGATCTGGCACAACCTGTGAACACAAAAATAAAGGAGATTCCTTGAATTGTCAGGAGTTCAGATCATATTTGGAGAGATGTAAGCCTGTTGTCTTTGTAATTGCTGTGGTTTTCATCCCAAACATTAGATCCTCCTTATGGGGAAATATTCAAGACATTTTATGGGAAGAATGCAGTTATAGTTTCTAAAAACCTGCCGGAGCAAGATGTAAGAATCAATTGTCAGTCATTTTAAAATTCACTCGGGTAGTAAAGTGCACAAATAAAATCAGCTTTAATAACTCCATATTCAGAGTAGACATGTTCTGAAGGTAGTCTGCCTGTTTTCTATGATGCAGTGCACAGTGTAGAAGCAATCAGTAAAATCTTTCTGGTTTAATTTAAAGGACTGTAATTTCTCCCTCTGGTTTATTTATTGATTATATTTCATGTTACTGGCATAAACACATCATAGAAGGGAAGAAAAACAAGCCTATCTATTGGCAAACAAGAGCACAGAGGCCCTTGTTCAACAGGAACTTTTACAGGAGGCCTTTGCAGAGCATTGGTTTTGGAGAGAGGGAGGAGCAGGTCTTCTTGAAAAGATCATTTCTTTGATATTTTCAAGCTCGCTGCCAAACAATATTTTTTTCCTAATGAGAAGGATGCAGCTCTTTCCAGGGATATACATACTGCCAAGGGTAAACAGAGCAAGGCTGGGGGGAACAGGTTAATAAACACCACAGGCACAGGAGCTGCCCTCCTAACTGCAGCAGGAGAGCCCAGAAGGTCTGTGTGGTTTAGTGCCCCCACTCTGGCAGCCCTGCCCTTTTCTGGAGCTTTGCTTTCGGGTGTTTGGGCCCCAGCAGTGAAAATCTCCCCCAGCCACGTTCTCAGCCCTTCCTGATGCAGTTATTCCCAGGGCCAGAGCCATAAACTCCAAGGACGTGGTATCTTAGGTCAGAAGGTTTCCAGAGGAAGCAGAGTTAGCCAAGGCCTCTTTGCTATTTTGTCTGTCCCAGAGCCCTTGAAAACCAGACTTGTCACTGGGAAAAAGTGGTCTGGGGGGGTGGAGAGTGGGAAAACAGCTACTTGGTCCATTACCCTTATCAGGGCTGAACTGGCTGGCACTGATTCTATCCCATCATCCTAGGGATGGAATTTTTTTTCCTTTGATTAGTCCTCCCCCATACTGGGAAGCTTTGAGTTAGATCCTTGCCTGCTCTTTAAAGACCTTAGTGAAATATTCTGTGTACACTTGGCTGCCACGCAAAGCAGCAGCTTCATAATTCTGCTGTTACCTTTATGTCGCCAATCCAATGACACTCGTAAGAATCGAGAGACTTTCAAAATCTAAACAAAAATTAGGATAAGAACGAGGAGAGAAATTACTTTCTGATCTGCCCAGGGCTGCATGATTACTGCTCAGTGCCTGGGCTCAGCAGTGGGGAAGGGGCAGGGTGATGAATGGCTGAGGAAGGACAGGACGTGCTTTGGGAGAGCTCGGCTTTGCTCTTCAGATGAAGCCAAAATGAATTGGGCAGAAACACACTTTGAAACAACGTCCTCTTGCCCCCTCCTTCTCCCCTGAGCACATTAATGATTGCAAGATGTGGGATACGTATCTGAGCAGCAGCAAGGGCCTGCCTCCCAAAGAGGAGAGGAATATGGGAATGCACCCAGAGGAAACATAAGTTAGCCAACAGGCTCTTAACATTAAAAAGTGCTATCAGCAACAAGGGACTGTGATACCACACATGTATCAGAACCAGCCTTTGAGTCTCAATTTTTATTGGGATGCTAAAGGTACCAAGTGGCCATTTTCAAATAAACAGACAATTGTCCTTTTTTTCTTTTTTCTTATATGTAAAGGTCAAAACTTTCTTCCACTTATTAACATGATAGCACTTTACATTCCCTGGATGTGAAATCTAAGACTTAGTCCTACTCACAGTCGAGGAAACTGAGGCACAGAGAGGTGAAATAACTGGTACAAAAGGTTCCTTGAAATCCAGGCCTATGCCCTGCTCACTGATTAATTCTGTGTATCTGGTGAACAACCTCTTCTCAACTCTTCAGTGACTTTTTTTCTTGTTCTTAGGAGTAAAGCAAATTTAAGAGAGGAAGAAAGAGAATACTGTTTTCATGAAAGGATGTAAATCTGTCTTCCTGTGACTCATTATTTTCTTCTCTGAGAAATCTGGGAGAAAAAGGCCATGTATTTTCTATCCCTTGCACTGCTTGCTGTGAATGTATTTGTTCTGGATGGACTGGGAGGGTACAGTCTCAACAAATGGCATTTTCCAGATTTATCTTTTTTTTTTTCCTCAGCAGATGAAAGAATTCACAATTTGGGGTTTTTTTATGATGTCATTTGGCTACATTTAATTTTGCACATGGCTAATATTCTGATATCTGAACCCAAACAGTTCAAATTGTGCCTTATGTGTGGACTCTTCCTCACAAGGAGATAGTCTCTATTTTACTTCTTCCTGTCTTTATAAAAGTTCTATTCTGTGCACAAAGCCCTGAATTCCCAGAGCAAAGGTTTGGAGTGGGGAAAAAAGATGTATTTTCCCTTTTCTTACTCTGGTACTAATGGTACAATGGGTGTTTGGAATGATGTGTTGACCACAGAGGTGTGGGAAACTTCCTTTTAAGATCCTCCAGAGCTGCTGTAAATTTAAGAGGGCTAACTCAGTTCTGCACTAGGAAAATACAAACAGCTTTTTTAAAGACATGTCTCAGATCTCTTTCAGTTCTTTTTTCACTGGGCTGCCTCTCCTAAAAGATGCAGCTCAAAAATGGCCCAAAGCCTTTCTCCTGGTGTTAGCAACTGTAAGGAATAACACTGGGATCTGTATCTTCAGTCTCCAGTTAGACTAAATACTGAGCCATTTTATTAATAATCATATAGTATTGCTTAAGTTATCAACAAAATTGGGGTCACATTTTGGTAATTTATCAAGAGTTAATAGGCTTGGAGTGTGTTTGGATTCAGATTTTTCTCCCTGGTCAGTAAATGTACACTACATATACAGCCAGACTTCAGCTTTGTGTGATTTATTCCATGGCTATTTTAGCAGCAAGAAAAAACTGGATGCCAGTTTTCTTTAATAATAACAGAAAGAAAAGTAATTCCTGGTCCAGGATCTGGACAGCCTTCTTTTGTCATTACTGCCTTCCAAATGATTATAGGCTGTATCATATTATCCAAGGGCATTCTATGAATAGCTTCAAGCCAGTGCTGGCTTTGCTGAGGATATAAAGGGAGAATATCAAAGTCAGCATTAACTTTCAATAATTTGTTTCAGGCTTAGCCAGCGCAGAGCAAAGTATTCAGCTGTGTGATATGTCAAACCACAACAAACTATGTTATGGATCATATATCTTCTTCAGCCAAAGTAAGATCCAGAAATGGAATAAGTGTTTGTGAATGTGTAAACAGAGAAAGGTGGTTGGTGTCCATGACAGAAGGGGTGTTTCTTAGCAAATCAAGACTTTGCAATTACTTCACTTTCTTACCTCTGAGAATTTTGTTCCCAAAATAAAGAAATAGTTGCAAAACTGGTAAAAAAAAAAAAAAAAAGTAGTAAAAAAGTCAATTTGTTATTTACAGTTCAAATTATATGTTCACTTTGCTCAAAAATAAACAGACTTAAGAGATTTTTTTTTCCTTAAAATAAATCCAAATGAACTCTCTCTAATAATTTTGCTTTGTAAAGACTGTGGAAATCTAATAATTTATATTGGTCATACTTATTTGGCTGTTGCCAGTTTCCTTCCCATGTTTGGATCATAGAGATATGAAAGCAGGACTCCAAAGATTTCATGCTAATTAATGTTAAAAACTCCAAAGTGTGAGCACAGACACTAATAATGTGCATTACCTCAGAAATCTGAGGGAAGAAAACCCTCATCACTAGAGAGCTGTGCTAAATGCAGGACTTTATTGCACTGGGGGTTGTCTGTGAATACACATCCATGCACTGGTGTGCAAATGCACACACATGCAAGGTAAATATAACTGGGGTTTGCCTTATCTCTTAACTCAGGCTCTTATCTCATTGTTAATGGCTGTTCTTCTTGAACTGACAGACCACTGATAAAACCACTTGGGGAAGTTCACTCTCAGTACTTGAGTTTAAGTAATTTTCCTCAATTATGTTGAATTATCAGCTCGTCTTTCTCTCCCATCAGAAATACTGCTCGTTCAGGATAACTTTGAACAGGAAATCTCTTCGTGGCTCTCAGGGAAGCATCTGCATTACCCCAGTTGTGAGTCACCACTATCACAATCTCACAGCTTTATTTGAATTGCTGCAGGGGCTCTGACATTCATTTTCTAAGAATTCACACCAAACCATAGAAGTAGGGAAAAGGCATCTCTGAGGGCCTGGAAGCTTTCAAGATGGGGCTGCAGGAAGTTCCAAGGAACTTGATTATCCATTGCCCCTCTCCCTCTGTATCTTCTTTGTTTCCCACTCCCTTTCCTTTTGAGAGTTGGATTTGACAGAGAGTAGGGTTGGGGTCTGTGATCCCAGAGGACACTCGTTCTGACCACCTGTGGTGGCAGCAGCAAGGGATGGGAGACCATCCCAGTGAGCAAGGTGGTTTAGGAGGAGACACAGCAGGTTCACAGGCAGAGAATGTCCTGTGTTGTCAGTCCCCTCCTTGCACACTGTGGGGTCTGTGCTGACCTCAAGGGACTTGTGTCTGTGCACATGCACAAACCCCATCGGCAATCTGTGTTTCCTGTTTCCAGGGGAGTCCAGACTCTTCATGCAGGAGTTGAGGTGGGATAACAAAGTGATATCCTGCCAGGGGATCACCCCTCAGAAATCAGCAGCCAAGGGCTATAAGGAATGCAGCAGGCACGTGGGTGCTGTCAGGGATTGATCTGACAGTACAGGCAACCAGCCAGCTGGGGAAGGCTGGTGAGCTGTGCTGAGGGCTCTGGGGGAAAGGACGAGGGGAAAACATTCAGCTGAACAAATCCAGGCTGGTTTTATGGAGCTCTCTGCACAAGCAGTGGGGACAGACAGCTCTTTGTGCCAGCAGTGAAGTGCTGGAGATTGGGGTGCAAGGGTTGGAGGGGTGTGTGTTCCAGGGAGAGGACAAGACAAGCCACTGCAGAGAGGGGGCAACAAACCTAAACACTTGGAACACAACAGAACTGATCCTAAATTTTAGCAGAGTTCTTAAAAAAGCAGGAACCTGAAAACAAAGCAGCCTGTACAGATTGGGAGTACAGAGTCCAATACTATTTTTAACTTAGTTTCAATATCTGGCGCTGGTGCAGCAGGCATGGGAAGGAGCCAGACTCTTTTCAGGATTGTGTCATCTCAGCTTCCAGAAAGCTAAAAGGAGAGGATTACTACGACACATTGCCTCTGGCTGAGGAAGAAAACTCAACCCAGCTCCCTTTTTCTCACATAAAAGATGTCTTGGAAATACGCATGAAAGAAAGATCCTCTCTAAAAACAACAACAATTTAAAAAATCCTTCATTTATTGTCCAGGAGAACTGAATTAATGATGCAGTCAAGACTGTTATATTGTTGTGACTTTGCAAATCTCTTCTGCTGTGGTCAGGAGCATCAAGAAGTGGCGTGTTCTTGCCTTATTTTGAGGGTCTGAAATGTTCTAATGAATTAGCAGGAATGTTCTCCTACTACCTTGTAGGAAAGAGATCATCAATCTAATAGTTTTCAATAATACTATGTTGAACTGAGCTTCCTAAGCAGTTTAAAGCAGCTTTAAAGGAGGAAGAAGGTTTGGCCCAACACTGGCACACCCTGAAAAATGGTCATGTTTCAGCTCAGCTTATTTGGACCTATATGCAAAGAGAGTTAAAATTCTGCTTTCAAATAATCATCAGACTTCTTCATAAATACAACCTGGTGGCTTTGTAAGCAACTTGCAACACTCCTGAGTTTATTCTAGATATGGTAATGCCAGTGTGGAAATTGCAATGTAAAAAAACAACCAAACAAAAAAACCAAAACAAAAGAACAAGCCACCCAAAACACAAACCAAACAAACAAACAGAAAACCCCCAGACATTGTCAGTTTTGTAAGAGTCAAAGCCTTACTAGAGTAAAGCTCCCTGCTGACAACTGTGAACTTGGGGGTAAGACTTCACTAAAGAGAGTGGGAGACACTAAAGGCTGCAGGGAAGCACAGCCCCAACCAGTTCATAGGCGAGGCAAAGCGATTAAATTCCCTCCAGCTTTGTTTGGTTTTGTTGGAACAGAGCTGCCAATTATTGCCCGAAATGTAGAGATGCTTTAGAGACCACAGCGTAGCATTAGATAATCTCAACAACCTCTCAGCTCAAGGTTAGCAGTTCACAGGATTTTGTCTAGCAGCAGACACGCGTTTTTGTTTTATTACACCTTGGAATGAATGCCTTCTTCCCTTGGCTGAGGTCATTCCACAGATGAAGTGCTGGCCGGGGCTGCTGCACTGCGGTTTGTCTCCTGTCCGGGGGTGCAAGATGTGATCCCTGCTGCTGTTGTTGTGGCCTTTAGTGCTGGGAGGCTGCCAAGGAGCAGCTCGGACAGAGCTCTGCTGCCCCTGGGACCGCGCAGGGGCTCTGCCCAGAGCTCCCTGTGCCCCTCGGAGTTCGGGAATGCCTCCTGGCCAAGGAGCTCTCCAAACTGCATTATTCCGGCTGCTGCTGCAGGAAAGGAACGGTGGCTGGAGCTTTGCCACCCTTTTGGTTATGCAAATCGGGAATTATGCAGAAGAGCTATTTGAGTCGTGTTTTATTTTTGCTTAATCAGTTGTCAACATGTTTATACAGCTCAGTCACTGTCACTTGCCATTGTTTTGCCCTGACTCGGTGTTTGCAGAGGAGTTTATCGCGGGGAAGGGCGGGTGAAGAGGCTGCTCCTTTGGGAAGCAGCCGGGTGAGGCTCGCAGGCATTCCCAGGGGCACAGGGACACCTTCCCAACCAGCGAACCCCGCGGGGCAGAGAGGGACACACAAATTGCCAACTCGTGTACCCGCCTATTAAGCCCGTGCCAAATCAGTCCCATTCCGTGCTGGCTTGTCCTAAGAGAGATTCCTGCCTTAATGAGCTAGAGGAACTTTATCAGCTGTAATTGAGTTATCCCGGGTTTGCTCCACCCCGAGGTTAGTGCGTGGTGCAGAGCCAACCTCATGGGAAGCTTTAATGTCTGCGATGCCACCACCCTGGGTGCTCTGGCCAAGGGAGACTGAGACAGGTATAAGTGAGAGTCACTCCTATTAGGTAGATTAGAGTATAAATCTGTCATCCTTACTGGGTAGTGACTGAATGAAGGCAGCAGTGTTGACCCCCTTGTTCTCATTAGGATGGATCCCATCGGGGCTCAGGGCTTACCCTGGCAGAGGAAGCTATAATTCATATTTCACAACACTAGCTCTTGTAAATATGATGTAGAAATCGATATGTTCATTCTTTTAACTCGTGTTCCAGTTTTCAGGTTATTAAGAAGTTCCTTATATCCCACTTTGTACAGATCTTACTGTGTGTTCTGTCATATCACCTCTAATTGTGTGTCGTCTCTTAAAAAGTCACATTCGCTTCCTTTTTTGAATTACAGAAACTCTGAAAGAAATGATTATTCAATTCTCAAACCACCATTAATCATGACAGTTGTTGTAACTCATGGAGGAAAATTGTGAGTGTGGTTTTCTGGGGCTTTGAGTTTTTTGTTGGTGAGGGGTTTTTGTTTGTTTGCTGGAGGTTTTTTTCTCAGATAACTTTACTATAATATGCAATTACTTTTAAGCAATGTATAAGTGATGCATCCAGTGTCTGTTAAACATTGGCCCACCACTAAAGAGTAGCTATGGAATTATACCTACTAAAACTGGGGCTTGCAGAGTATACAGAACAATATTCCCATCCTTCTGCTAAAAAGTGAAGCTCCTTTTCTTTATTTATTTTTCTTTTTTTCTTCTTGAAATCACTGAATTGGTGGCAGGAAGGAACAGCACTTTGTTCTCATGAATGAGAAGAGCCATAAACATCAATTAATCTTCCTGTAAATTCCTTTTGCCACAGCCCTGCTGACAGATCGTTATCCTCTCAAATGCCTGTCTCTTTAGCCATCCTGCCCTGCGACTTTGTCACACTCTATTAAGAGAACTGGGTTGTGCCTGGCTTGGAAAGGAGAACAATAGAAACTTGGGTGTTGCAGTCGGGGCTGTTGGCAAATTAATAGATGACACCTCTCGCCACTTGCAGAAGCAGGAGGAGGACTAAATGAGTTCATCAGCGGTGTTTTGGCTGGGTTTGTTGTGGCTGACGAGACACGAAACTAAACTGTAGCATTTGCTCCGCTCCTCGCGTGATTGTTAAGCCTGGTGTCTTGGCCAAGTTCCATTTTGGGTCATTATGTTGTCCTTTCTGCTGCTCCCCCGTAGTTTCAGCTGGATTAATCCTTTTTTTACTTCCCCTTTTGGAACCTGCTGTTTGGCAGTGCTGGCACTCTTTGCTGGCATCCCAGAGGCTGCCTGCATGTCACTGGGAGGTGGATGTGAGGGAGTAATCTTCATCTAAAGCCTGTAAAGCACTTGATGTGAAAAGATGAAAGGATCCTAAATAAAGGAGGAGATATCACTGTTATTCAATCACAAATGGAAAGTATTTCCTATGATCATCACGCTGAGGTTGACACCTGATGTTCAAGGAGAGGAAAAAGTCTTCGGAGTTGGTTTTGGTTTCCCTGTTCTCCTTCTCCTATTACTTCTGAAAGTCTGCCTGACCATATTGCATCTGACCAATAATGCATTTATCACACTGCAGTATTTCCAAGGTAACATTTTGCCAGCTAGGGATGAAAATTGTTGCGTTCAATTCCCTCTGCACAAATGGCATTCCCCAGCCCAAATGCACACGATAAGCAGGTTATTGTCCCTCCATCCCTGAGGAAGGACACCGCCCTGGGCCCTTGGTAACGGGAACTGTGTGTGTGTCAAACAAAGGCAGACTCACAAACCAAACTTCTCCCGAAGTGCTGTGGTCTTCAGTGTAGCCAAACAATGTTATTATCTACTGTGGGTAGTACATGAGGAATTCCAGATTCAATATAAATTATTCCATATACAGCTCTATCAAGTAACTCACATATATTTACAGAATATTTCTTTTGCATAATCGAATATTTACCATTATCTATAGACCTTTTAACTTTCAGTGTTTCCAAATGCCTTTGTCCAGTGTATTATAGTCTTAAGCAACCTCTGTTCAGTATTTTCATAATCTTCTTGCTAACACTGTGGAATAATAGTCTTTGGCCTTTAGTTGAAGGTGTGCGACTATTACAGCGAGAAAAACAAATGCAGTGAACATACTGACCTCATTACAAAATAAGTGGTTGCCAAACAAATATTTCTAGCTTCTTCCTTAGAAACAATCTGATAGGAATCAGACAAGTATGTGGTCTCTTCAGCCTGTAAACACTTTGCACAAGTGTCATTAAGGACACACATTTTTTTCCCCCCACAGTCAATTTTAATTATGCTCATCTTTGCTTCCAGTGGCCACACTTTTCTTATTGAGGTTGATTCTAATATTTGGAGGGGGTAATGACACAACTGAGGTCCTCTGTGGCAACTGAGATGTCAGATTATTTTTGTCAAAGGCTACATTTTGCTTCACAGTGAAGATCCAAACAGTCAATCTTCAGAGATGGCATTGCCAAAAAAATTTAATACCCCTACTTCCCCTTTTACTTCCAAGAAATCTTACAACAGAGCAATTTTTTCCTTGAGAAGTACCAGAAACAGTAGTTAATACTTGGGAGAGAAAATTTATTGGGATGGAGGAGGGTATATCCAACTGTTAAAATGTTAACACCGTTTTATCTATCTTTACTTTTTTTTGAGTAAATGATCAGTAAATTTCTCTTTTGATTGGAAATTTTGCAGAAAATTAGTATATAGGATAATTATTTTGGAAGGATCCTTAGTGTACAGAAATTTTAAGAAAATATACTCTTGGGGCAGTGCTTATATGAGGACTTTGAGCTGATTTTAGGACTCATTTTTTTCTCCTGGAAAATGAAAAAGTATGCTACTTGTCAAGTAATTCTAGTAGTTCTAGTTCTTGTGTTTAGTATCTAATTGTAGAAAAACAAAGGACCAAGTAGTGAAGCAGTGGACAAAATCCTGATTGTAATGTGATTAGAAGTTTAAGGAAAAAATGTTAATAAGACAGAGTTCTTTATAAAACCATGCTATATATATTTACTAATGTGTTTGTATTAGTGTGTTGGCCCATTTTCAGAGGCTGTATTTTACAAAAATCAAAACTATATCACTTAATAGTCTTACTAAATCACATACAATAATGAAAAATTATTTTTTTATGAAATCTGGCTGAAGGGTTAAGAGTTCTCTAGAAGAGCTTTACAAGATGTATGGTGGGTTGGAAATTTTATTTTGCTCTCATGAGGAGAGAATAATAGCTAAGTCTGTGAGTTTATATTAATATATATTTGGTGGGAAAATGTCATGAATGTTGCTAAGGACAGGAATAGTTCTTAGGAACAGGACCTGAGAACTTCAAACAGAGACAGAAAAATCACACTTGGACAATGTTAAAGCTGATACATCTGGCAAAAATAAAACACAGCACAAGAGTATTAAAAGGTTCAAGAAATTATTATCTCTGAGGTTAGTGAAAAGCGAGCTAGACTTGAGTATGTGGTAAGGAATGAGTCATTTTTGTCTGCCCACACACTGGTGTCAGTGCAGCGGGGCTGGGAAGTGTGACAGTGTCTCTGTTACAACAACAAAACTATTTAATCAACACAGCGAATACATTAGCAAATGAGAAGGTGTTTGAGGAAGAATTTAAGCACCCTGAGAGATAAGTTGCTCTGTCATAGATAGGTCAGGCCTGTGCACTGTAGACTGCCTGGCTTTGGAAGAGAGGCTGAGGGAGCTGGGGCTGTTCAGCCTGGAGAAGAGGAGGCTCAGGGGAGACCTCCTCACTCTCTCCAACTCCCTGACAGGAGGGGGGAGCCAGCTGGGGGTTGGTCTCTTTTCCCAGGCAACCATCAGCAAGACAAGAGGGCTCGGTCTGAAGCTGTGCCAGGGGAGGTTTAGGTTGGATATTAGAAAGAATTTCTTTGCAGAGAGGGTGCTCAGCCATTGGAATGGGCTGCCCAGGGAAGTGGGGGATTCTCCACCCCTGGAGGTTTTTAAGATGAGACTGGATGTGGCATCAGTGCCATGGGCTGGGAACCACGGCGGGGTTGGATCCAGGGTTGGACTGGATGATCTCAGAGGTCCCTTCCAACCCAGCTGATTCTGTGATTCTGTGAAAGTTCACACAGTTGGAAGGGGGGGAATCGTGGGCTGGGTGGGTTATTGTGCCAGGCTCAGGGCCTGGGTGGGTTATTGTGCCAGGCTCAGGGCCTGGGTGCCTTTGGTGTGTTCCCTCTCCTTTCCCCCACCCTCTGTAGGATCTGATGCTATCACAAAAATGAATGGCTGCTTGTGTGAATAAAATGTGCCCAGGAGGAGCCCCTGCTCAGTGGCCCAGGACAGCACTGGTATGTGTGTCAAACCTTGGTGCTCAGGTGCTCCCTGGCAGCTGACACCTCCTTGTATCACAGGGATCTATTTATGTCCTACTTTGCAACAGGTAATCCCAGTCCTGGGTACTATTTTCCAGATGGCATTTGCAGCCTTGATTCATCTTCTGTAATTAAATGGCTAGGCCCTTAAAAGCAAAACTATTTCTGTCCCTGTAGCATTTTTTTCCCTCCTCTTATCCAATAGTTTCTGGTTTTTCACTCCCTGTATATGAGATATTAAGCTCTCTTAAGTTGCTGCAGAGGTAAAAACTTGTCTCTTTCTGCTGAGGACAACATAACTAGACCTCAGCATTGACATGTTTTGGTGACTTATAATCAGGGCATGTCTTATTATTCCCCTTTCAACTAAATTCTTACAGATAAATCTACTAGGCCTGTCTAGCTATGAAGCTGGGAAGTACCTACTTTGAAAATCCACCTTAAATACACTTAATCATATCTAGCAAAACGTGGAAAATACCAACATTCCCTTAAGCTAAGCAGTTACCAGAGCAACCAGGGCTCTATGAATCCTGCACAAAGGTGTTGGGTTTTTACTGAGAGGGTACTTTGTTGCATCAGAAGGATGTGTGGATTCAAAACTTGGAGTCCTTCTCCATAAGGAAAATTTAGAAATCCTCAGGGCATCAGGGTGTTTCAGCTCCTTTGTAACACACTTCATGGGTTGTCTTGACTGGAAATCTGAAGGATCACAATTCCCTGTGTGGGCTCTCCCCACTGGCTGCCCTGGGTGGGAAAAATCCACAACAACTTTGGCCTCTATGGACTTCTGCTGCCTAACTTGAAAATGCCTCCAGATTTGAGGTGCTCCAGGAGCTAGGGATCACCTGAGCAGGGATAACTATAAAACAGAAATTAAAGTGTTCATTAGTCCATCTTGTATGGAAGAATTGGCTGTGAGAGATCCTTGGGGTGCCAAGGAACAGCAGGGAGGGGGAGAGCCTCTGCTTTCTTCTGCAGTCTTTGTTTACAAACACCAGCAAGTATAAGTACTTCTTGCACCACAACTATCCACTGATCACACCAAAAAAGGCATTTAGAGAAGCATCTGAGTTTTGGAGGCTACCAGAGTAAAAACCATGGATGCTGAATAGAACTTCTTCATAACTTACTTGGCATTTAATGTCATATTTATTAGGTAGTATCTCTTTGAAGAAAACACATCTCAGGGATTCCCCAATTGTTCATTTGTATGTGTGTTTGAAGACTGAAGTATAAGGCAAAAACAGGACAGGGAGATGCTTACAAAATACCAGAGTCCGAGTTTAACATAACCTGATTCTGGAAATATAAAATTGGTACAGCTTGGCAAGGAGCTGTGTGTGGTTATCCTGTTTAGCTTTTAAGGGAAAACAACACTTGGAAGTAAAGTCATGTCTTTGAGAATCAACCTAGACTGCAAAAAGATATTCTGATAGTTCAGAATAAACTTTAGATTTAGCCAAACTCTTTCCAAGTCTCTTATAAATATTTATATCTATGAGTCAAATGATGCAATTTAGATTTAGGATTCTTGGGGAAAAAGGAAGGAGTAAAAACTGCAAGTTAATGGAGAAGGGAAGTGAACTGGCTCTACTTTTCCCACTGGTCTAGAACAGTAATAATATCTGGTATAATAAGCAAGGGAGAACCCATCCAGAACTGATTTTGGCATTTGGACATAAATTCTAGCAATGCTTGTTGCCATATGCTCTGAAGAGATTTCAATAGTAAAAATAGTAACACCAAAATTATAGCCCCTGTCAAGACTGAATCCTGTAATAATTATAAAGTGATTTTGTATTCTTAGATGTGGAAAGAACCCAAAAGGATGTGAAGTCCCGACACAGATTCTGGTCTTTTGAAATTGCATTGGGCTTGGATATCTCTGCTTTAAAAGCTGCTGATAACAGAAGACACCTACTACACAGTTAAGAGATGAACATTTTTTGGTCCACTGTGGGCAATGAAAGGATTAGCTATAATCATAACTAGGCAACAGTTGTTGTTCTGTAGCTCTGTAATTGTAATGAAAGTCCATAATCCACTTCTTTTCTTGCAAATCCTAATTTACAGATGTTCATAGAAACTGGAGGTAAATGCAGTTCTGCCATAATCTACTTTCTGTCAGATCTCCACGACAAAAATGAAAATAGATTATTGCACTAGGAAAGGATTTTTTATTTAAGATGTCTTTTTTAAAGTGAGCTGTTTGATAACATTCCTAGCACTTGCAGGCTGTTTCCTTCAAAGTGATGGAAAGAAAATTTTAAAGCAAGTCTAAAGGCTTACATTTCATTAGAGTTTGCTGGAGAAAGGGAATACTACTTTACTTTAAGCACTTGGAGCTGGGGTATTGGGGAACAGTAAACCTCCTGCCTCAATAATGCAAGTCTCCTACTAGAGAGAGACCATAGATGAGCTTCTGCTGTGTCCTACAAGCCTACAAACTCTCTTCCCTCTCTCCCCCTACGTGTTTAAAAGTGGAGGTAAATCAAAAATTAATCTTTCATTTCCAGAAGAAAATGGTTTAGAAACCCTGACCCAGTTTCCTCATGATCAGACTTGGGGGATGTTGGTATTAAAAATGATTTCAAGTATGATTTCTCTTTTTTATATGCTTCTAATTTCATCAGAGTTTTCCTTAGATAATAAAGTGGATGGAATTGTTTGCATCCACCAAAGTTTGGGAACGTGCTGTTAATGCAGCTAGTTTTGATTGGAAAGCCTTTATTCTGAATAACTGTGCATTCTGTTCAGGACCTCTCTGATGGGAAGCAAAGTGTTTCTCTCCTTCATTTGCAGTATTTAAGTGAGGGGCCAGCTGGGTCCAGCAGCCAGAGCATTAAAGGCAGCTCTGCCATGCCTGTGGTCCCAAGTTCAATATCCCTGCACCCCTCAGAGCAGCTGCCTCTGTTTGAACCCAGGGTTAGGAGAGAAAAACTGCATTAAATGGTAAATCATTAACTATCAGCTGAGTAAAAGTGCTGCAGTGTGTTGGCCTCCCTAAATCACCAGCATCTGCCTCCTCACATGCAAGGAGTTGCTCTTCAGAGTAACCCAGTGAAACGTGGACAGAAGGGCTACTGCTCAAGCCACACACAAAAAAACCTGTCAAACAACATTCTTTTTTTTAAAGGTTTCACCCAGTTACTGATGATCAGCTTATAGGCAGCTGAAGTACTGATGAAACAATGTTTTGTTAAAATTCTGGCTGCACGAGCATATGTGTGAATAGAGGTACAAATGTATGAAATCCATAGAAATTGGTAATTCTGTTCTTGTTCCAAGTCCTCTCTGTTATGTGATTGTCCTGCCTCAAAATCTGTTTCAACTGTACATGCCCAATATCTTGGCTTTCCCATGAATGCTGCATTTGCTGGTTTTATCTTGCTTTTATGCAGAATGTGAAGACCACAAAGAGACAAAAAAATATGCTATTTGAGAATCACATCAAATCAGGAATGATGTTGATGGCCTGAATAAAAATTGTTCCAAACTAGACCTTTATTTGAGTGAAAGAATTAGTTTCTATAAAATGTCACAACAGATTAGTACTAGAAAGCTCCCTATTGTGTGTAGTCTCAAACAGATCAGCTGTGGCTTGTGAATCTTTGCAGTGTGATTTTTTTTGCTCAGCTTTGCTGTTTTGTGTGTTTGCAGGGTGTTTGTTACTGCTTTTTCCAGTGTTTATGCTGTCAGTCCTTTATCATTTTATATTGTCATATGGTCAAGAATGATATAAGAAAAGAAGTAACCATTACCATGCAGCTCTTGGCTCAAACTTCTGTAACCTCATCTGTTACCAAAAGCCAAGAAAAACATGAAATGCCCACTCCCCAAGTTAATGATGCTGAAATAAGGCAAAGCCATGTAGATATGAAAGAAAGAGATTACTCTTACCCTTTTTTACAAGGAAAATCAATGTCTTATGTGGTGACTTATAGTTAGAATTTATATGAAAGCTTTCAGTGTTCTGCTGTTGTTTGCATGAAGTGCATAACAGGTGGTTCTTGAGGTTTTACTTAGAATGAAACTATAACCACTGGTAATGTTCCCCTCATTAATATATCTCCATGAAACCGTGTGGGATAAACATATGGGATGGGAAATGCTTCATGCAACAATAATGCTGTCCAGACCTACAGACACACAGATGCACTGCAGGCTTCTCCAGAGCTTCAGCTGAAAAATTACAGATCAAAATCCTGCCATGGTTTCTTCTGTATTCTTCTCTTTCTTCTTGATGTAAGATAAAGTGTCTGCAACTGGTACAAAAGACCTTCTAAATGCTGAAGTCAGTGCTGCCAAGAACCATACTTTCTTACTTCACTCCTTTCATACACTAGATAATGAATGCCCTGGCACAAATCAGCAAAACAGCAAATGATATGGCTGCAGCTAGAGCACATGCTTTTCTGGAACATGAGATAAATACTATTTAAATAAGAGAGTATTTAAGGGGATGTGAACCTATAATAAATGCATATATTACATGTTCTTTGATACTTGCTGAGGCACCAGAGGAGAGTGCTGTCTTAAAGGCAGAAACTCATGAGAATCACTGTCTGCAGGTGTGGGTGCATAGTGAAAACAGAATCCAGAGGACTTCTGAGCACTGAGAGAGAAGATTAACCCTCTAAAATACAGCATTAGCATCTCCTTCATTTCCAATGCTCAGACATACAGGTACATATGTGATTGTGCCCAGCCTGAACCGTGTGTGTTCCTGCTGCTCTCTGAGGTCCAAAGGCTTATGAATTGTGTTAGTGCAGCCTAGTTGGCCATCTCTGACTGTCCTGACGGAGCAAGGATGCTGCCTGCACAGCCCAAGGACAGGGAAGCAATAGGCACTGCTAAGATATCAGCTTTAGATTCTCCTGGTACCTTGCTGTCCCTAGAGGTGCAGTTTGGGAATCAAACATTCGATTTTGAACAGGCAAACCCTGCAGTTTATGCTGAAAATAAGTGGCTGTGATCCTACTGATTAATTGTAGGCTCAGGTATAGACAGAGTGCCCCTTTCCCTTACTGTCCTAACCCTTGAGGGATAACAGGAATACTGTATGAAAAGGGACTGAAATCACCTTACGCTCAGTCATTGCCCTTAAACCTGAGAGAGTGAAAAGGCAGCAATCTGGAGGCCCTTTGACTAATTGGGAATCTGTAGGTTACACCAGTCAGCTGTATTCTGTAGTAGCCAGATATGGCTGGTGTTAGTAAATAGTGACTTGTGTTTGTGGGAGTTAGTTTCTACTAAGATCATTTAAGAGATCTCAATAACTTGCTTAACTTCACATGGGATATGATCTCCTGCTGAGCTGTAAAAAGTGAGTCCTGCTTCTCACTGTACCCCCACACTGCCACGGCATCATTCTGCTAATACTTCCAGTGCTAAATATAAGTTTAGGCTTGAAGAATTAGATCATACTTCCTAACTTTGGTTTCCTTTTCATCACACTAGAAGGTGTGTCTTGCTTACCTAAGTGCTTGGTTAAATATCTCCTGGGTGCTCAGCAAGGGCTGTTGGCAAACCAACCCTTACATTTTCTTTCATCACTGTTAGGGTATAAATTAACTTGTACAGCACATCGTTCTTAACAATGTGAAAAAAATAGGCCTCACAGTGAAGGGCATCATCAAATGTTTGCAATGAAACCCATCAGCTGTGTTTGCAGTGATAGTCTCTGAACATCCTGCATTTAGAGTGTGTTGTGCTTGAAACAGCATGAGAAAAATTCAGCCACCACTCCTAGGTCAGGACAAAATAGCAGTACCCGCCATTCCCAAGATGTCTCTCTTAATCCCTGTGATTAAGTACATGAATTTATCCACCTCTTCTCCCTCCATCTCTTATCTCTTGTTTGTTTTCATATCAGCAGCCACGGTGACTGGGATTGAACCTTGGGAAGCCTGAAATGTGGTGTCCAATGTGGGGCACATCCGGGGATTGCCACGGTGGCTTTGTACCGAGCAATTATATCGGGTGGCACTATTATAAAGCTGGTTTAAAACAAACAGAAACCAAAACAAACACAAAGGCAGTCGTATCTCCCATTCCACAAGCTGATACTTCTTCCAGTTTAACTATATAAAAATGCACCAAGAATAAGCTTTAACACTTAATTTTAGATAAAAGGCTAAGGAGCCTTTACTACCTGAGAAGCTTAAAGATATTGTGTATCTTTTGGCTGTTTCCCTTTCTTTTTAAAGAAGTTGTGCTAATCAATTCCTTTTCAAAGCACTCCAGTTCCTGGCAGTTTCCTAAAACTGGAGAGAAATTGCTGTTCTTTGTGAGCTAAATCAATCTCTGAAGAGCCTTATAAGAATAAAATAGCTTAAGGATAAAACAGCAGTAAGAAAGGAGATCCATCTACCAATTTATCAGTCTATCTATTTTCTAGCCATATCTATCTATAACGGTTAAAAGTTTTAAAGGACACTAAATTTAAGTATTTTATATTGCTTTTCATAAGGGCAGTTCAATTTATCTCTATTCCTTTGGAAAGATGAATATTGTCACTGCACACTGTAGGCTTGTGTTGGCTAAAAAGAGTCAGGGGCATGACAGCATTTATAGAAGGCATGAGCTCAAATGTCAGTAGAGCATCCAAAAATGGATGAAGCATCACCCAGGCACTGCCATCTGTTGAGTGTTTCATGACAGCTGTATCTCCTGACCAGAGCTGCAGCAGATAATCATGAAAGGCTCAGAGGAAACGTGCAGCAGTTGGACAGAGAAAGGGGAGGGGGGGAATTCCACTTTTAGCATTGTTTTTAATTGCACCATAATGATTTTTTAACAGACACCGTGGTATGTAGCTCAGGCTCTGGCATGATTTACAGCAAACAATAAACCACAGTGCAGCTGAAAAGCAATTGAAATTTCCTCTGCAAGAAGGTTTTGTCCAGGCTAAGTATTTAATAGTGTTTCTCCCAGAGATTTTGCCCTAAAGATACTCCTGCCACAACAAAAAGAAAAAAAAAACAAACCCTGCCTCACTATTGTGTGTCAACAGGACTATCAAAGCAAATATTCTTGTTATTGACTAACTAATGGGAATGTGGGGTTTTAAACGTTTTTCCTCTTAAAGAGGGGGGAAATTTTGACCATCAAATTTGAGGTGCTAACACCATAAGCTGCACTTAGACTATATGCCAGCTGAAACAATAAATGGCTGTGGAATAGGGTAAAATCATTCTAGCTTTTCTCTCACTTTCTCCAGCGTACAGATCTATTTTCTCCCCCAGGGCATACAAAACTGCCACCTGACTTTATTGTTTCTGATACAAACCCTCATAAGCTGGGGAGCCTTGTAGATGAACTGGCAACCCAGACACGAAATCAATGGCCCAGGCAGTAGCACGGGGTAGGTGTCACTGCAAAGCAGAGTCTTTGATGTGAAAGCCTTCCCTTATCCTCTTATCTAACCCTTGCCTTCCCATGGCCGTGCCTCATATTGTTCTGTCACTTCAGTGTGTCAGGGTTTCTGTTATTGCAGCTCTGGGTTACCCAGCAGATGTTGCTGTAAACTGGTGCAGCATGAACAATGGGAGTTCAGTTCCCCCCTTTGATAGTGCTAATAAAGCTGCCTGCTTGGGAAACCCGACGTTGGGAGCTGCCACTCTTGCACAAGTGCAGATAACTTTACAGGTCTGTAACATTACAGGCAAGTTCAGATAGCTTGAGATGAACTTCAGCTCCAAAGCTTATCTGATGCGATAGTTTTACAACTATGATAAGTATAAGGGGGTTATATTTTTTATAATTTGAAAGCAAATTACGAAACAACAATCACAGTATAATGAATGCTGAGAGCTGTGCCTGAGTCTGCAGGTAGCCTGAGATTATTCAATAACTCAATGGGTTGCTGATATGGTTGAGCCTCAAAAGATTACTTTTTTCTTTTGTAAGAACAAGGGAGGTTATGACTGCTGCCATGTAGCTCAACAGGGTCCTCAATACCTCTGAAGAAATGATCCCTCCCAAAGCCAGATAACTGCTGACCATGTAATCCATCCAAAACCAGAATTGTCTTGAGGACATACAAGACAAAGTTCACTCGTAGAACTGGTTCCTCTTTTATTAATCCCAGAAAGATGTCAGGCTGTAGTATGGCTGTAATATCCTTCAGAGCAGCATTGTTTACCTTTTACATCCATTCAGACACTAATAAGATGAGGAAATACGTAATTAATAACAATATTAGCAGGGGTGCCAAGGGCCACGACTTGCCTTTGTGGTGCATTGTTACATACCTGAACTGCTCTGCTGGTTAAACACCTCACACAGTGTTACCCTTCTCTGCCTCTGTTGCTATTTGAACTGGGAGTCATTTCCGAGATGTTGGTGTTGGGTTACACTTGGGAAAATGTGAAATTTCGAATCCATATCTGTATAAAATGTCCACTAAAGCAGTGCAACCTTAAAATCCCAGTTCTGCTCCCGGGTCAGCGGGAGGCTCTGGTTTCCCGCTGCATTGGCCTTTACAGGATTCTTTGGCATTTATATCTTTGTATTTTACAAGTTTACTCTGAAAGAAGCTAGTGAAACAAAACATAAGTCCACCCTCCCCCTGAAAGTCACTTTTATGTTTCTCTTGTTTTTTAACATGGCAAAGTGGCTGTAAAATGTACTCTTGATTCTTAAATAAAACAGCATGTAAGTAGGATGGGTATGGGAAGTGGGCCCCTTTCTTGAGGTTTTATAGACCGCACAGGACCTCAAACAGGAACACTGATGCTGAATGTAGATATTTTTCCAAAGATTTGCACAGGGTGCTTCATATTACAAAAAGAAAGAAAGAAAGAACAGATATTTCTAAGAATTTCTAAGAAATTGTTAAATCAAGGAGAACTATTTCTTAATAATCAAGATACCAAAATTTGGTTCAGTTGTAATACAGTTAAGGAAGAAGTGGGTGATTTCAGAATAGCTATTCAGATTCCTGTGAGACTGAACAGGGAATGGGAATGCTCCTCCAAGAAGAATAGGACAGACCATATAATTCGACATCTGGGATCTAGGAAGACCCCCAGTTGAGGGTACTATTGAAATTCAAAACCAAGAAAGAAGCGTGTGAAGGGGAAACCCTGCAAGAGCTGCCTTGTTTATGATTAAAGCTGATTAAAAATGCAAAAAGTACATTTCATTGTGAAAAACAGCGAACTGGAAGAGGGGAAAGAAAAAGGATTTGGGATTCAATTTTGTAATTTTTAAATCCCGGGATTAAATGTGGGAAGGAACAGAGCAGCAGCATTTTGAGGGCTGGGGGGTTTTGTTTCAGGCTGCAATTGTGTGCTCTTTTCTCCAAGGTAAGCGAATGTTAAGCACACTGAGATGCTGTTGCTCCATGCTTCCATGCTAATAAGGCGTGCTTCCCACAGTGTGTGACAGAAAGGATGAATACCAGGCAGTGCTAATGGTTAATTTGTAGTGGCATGTGTGTTCCTTGAATGTTTGTGAAGTTTCGTGATTCACCATCGCACAATTGAATCACTCCTTTTTCTAGAGATATAGTGATATGTAATGAGATGAAGCAATGCTGACAGGGTTTTTGAAAGGTACATTGTCCTCCCTAGCCTATTCACTTCATCAGAATACCCCTTAAATTTGTTGATTTCTCACGATTTGGGGGCCGGAGTGAGCACCCGTCAAATAATTTCAGTCTTGACCACGGTTTAAAATGTTAATTGCTGTGGAATCTGTCAGAGGCAGCGTCAAACCCCAGTGATGCTAATCTATGTCATGGATTTGAAGCTCCTTTGGGAAGCTCATATTTAGGCTCACTGCTGAGAGAACATGACTGCTGAGATTACAGAGCCCGTGGACAGTGAAGAAAAGCAGTAATGCTCCTTGGGAGTAGAAAGTAAACAATGGGGTGATTGTCTGCTCAAACATTGGGGCCAAACAGCCCAACTGCTGAGAAGCCCTAGGTAAAAAAACTCCTACCAGCAAGGAGTCTTGATGTTTTCTTCATGGAGCTGGATGTTGCCAAGGATTCAGCTGAGCCACCCTAGTGAGTGTACAGGAAGCAAAACAGGATATTCTTGTACAGGGCCTGTTTTGTGTAATTATGCAACACTTGAATTCTTGTGTGTTCCAGAATGGGTAGCACACCTCTGAAAGGATCAGGGAGCCATCAGCAGCAACTAGTGAGTGAAATATTCTTATGAAAAGTGCTCTTGATTGAAATCAGCGTGTTTACATTTCCAGTTATCTTTGGTAAGGATTGTTCCACCTCAGTGCACCCTCAAAATTAAGAAATTATTTTTCACCCGGTTTCATTTCCTGTGTTTGTTTCTTTTAACAAGCAATCTAAATAATTTCCGCTGTCTCTCGAAAAGGAACAATAAGGGAAATGATCAGGGAAATATCAGTTCATCAGATATCCTCAGATATTTCTGGAGAATGTGCTGTATTTGATGAAACACAGACAAATTCCCTGAGAGGCAGCTGAGCAGAGGCTCCCCTTGTGCCTGGCGACTCCCGGAGTTGTGCTGGGGAGCCTGGACACCCAGAAAATCCTGGCATGGGGGCTGTGGCAGTTTGAGACCCCCAAAAATCCAATTTCCAAGTCCAAGCCCCCCTCCCACAACTCACCCCAGCGTGAGAGGGGTTTTCCAGACACAACACAAGACTAAATATATTACAATTACATTACAATTATTACACAAATAAATATTATAATACATGATATAACCCCCTCGGGGGTTACCATTTTTTTAACTTCAGGGGAAAACCCCCTTTTTTTTTCCCCACCACAGGGGCCAAGAGCTCTGGGCCTGCTGGGTTCCTGGGTGTAATCCCAGAAGCCAGGAAGCACTGGAGGCCCTGGCTGGGCACGTGTGGATCTCCAGAAGTGCACTATCTGCATAAGCAGGACGCTGCCTTTATTTAAATGATCTCTTTCAATTACAGTCCCTTTTGTTCTGTTTCTGTAAATAAAAACCACATGTTAACTTTGGAATAATCTCTGGTTTTAATAGCCTGAATCCTGCCGTGTCCCGTTTGAACCTCGGATAGTAATGAGACTTCTCTTATGAGTGAGAGTTAGTGTTTAATATCAGAAACTAAGTTTTATTTTCAGCAATAAGCTTGGATTTTGTTGGGGGTTTCGGTTGTTTTTTTTTGGTTGTGTTTTAGTCTGGTTTGGTTTGGTTTTTTGTTGCCCAACAATAATGTTACCCAAAGAAAAATCTTGTCTAATGCAAAGTAATGGACAACCTTCTATGGACAGATTTTTCCATCCCATTATAAGACCTCTCAAAAATAAATAAAAAAATTCAGAAACAGAAGAGAACAAAACCAGATCCTTTTTTAAATAATAGCAGCACTCTCATATTAGACTTTCCTTGTCTCCTAATGTGTATACACAAACCCAAATTCTCCTGGTGAAGCAGTGAATGCCAACCAGGTTGCAAGAGTGTAAATGAAGGCAGAATATGGTGATTTGTAATTTTTTCTGTTCTCAGTCTTCAGTCTAACTGATGCTGGATAGCCTGCCTTGGCCTGTGCTCATACAGTGTCAGTTCTTAGTGTGGAAGTCAGAGGGAAACTTGCTTTAGTTCTCATATCCCACTTTTGTTAGAAGTTTACACAGAAGCTATAACCTTCCCCTTTAATTTTTCTTCTTTTTTTTTTTAATTTATGAGGAGAATGGAACTGCATTTGATATTTTCATTTAACAAAATGAAATGGGTATAGTAGAAGAATGAACAGAACAGGCACAAAACCCAAATGTCTGTCATCTCTGTGGCTCCAGGAATATTTGAATGGTGAGGTTTCACGGAACTATTAAGCAGTTTGGTCCATTTCTCCTCAGTGTTTTTGAAAAACAAACAAAAAATATCTGCAGAAGAAAGAAAAATTCTTTTTTTTTTAATTAGAGAGTGGAATAGTTTTTACTGGGGTGTCAGACAAGTGGTGATTTCAGCACAAGGGAAGGCAGCAAGACCACATGGCTGGGAATAAAGCAGGGGGGTGAGGCTGTTTCCCCAATCCACAGCAGCAAGCTGTCAAACTGGCTCCATTTCGGTGTGAAATCTCAACCTTAATGAGGATTTAGGCAAGAAATGTCTATTTATTTGTTTTTTAATGTGCCTTTAGCTTAAAAAGTAACAGTTCCCTTAAAACTGAGAAAACAGAACAATTTTAAAGTGTTCTGCAGAATCCACAGTGAAGGAATGCATAAATAATCTTATTGCAGCAAAGTGAGGCTGGGGTTTCTTCTTCTGTATATTAGTGAATTTGGGGGGTTCTTTCCTCTTTATAATATGCTTTTTGTGCAATCTTTTCTTTTTCATATTTGTCCTTTCTGTACTTTCCTTTCAGATCTGTTTGTTTTTCCTTCTTCACTGTTATTCATGATTAAGATTCAGAGAGTTTCCCATATTTGCTTATTCCCTGTGCTTTTATTGTAATCATCAGCTCTCAATATCTTAGTGCAAACTTTGTAGTATTTCAGAATCTTGTATTTCTTGATGTTCTTGACTTAGATTCATGTTATTCCATGATCCTTCCCTGAAGTCTTGACTTCATGTTTGTTTGGTATTTTCTAAAGAAAACCAAGCTTCAAAATGCTCAGGAGGTATGACCAATAAAGACAAAAGCAGTAAAAAGAAATGTAGATACAAAAGTTTTACCTTTTATTCCAGAGTTTTAAGGTCCCCTGATTTTTGGGAGCTTGGCACATAATTTTGAATGCTTTAGATGCCATCTTCTATGTTCCAGCAGCGCGTTACCTTCAAGAATTTTGGGCTTCAAATGTGGTTGAGAATAGTTGGGGAAGGGTGTTATGATCTCCACCAAATTTAATTCAGGGGCATAGTAAGAAGCCCTCTGACCAAAATGTTAATTTGTTCTCAGTCAAGTGCAGCAGCCTGAGGTATAATGTAGATTATGGTGAAGTCTGTGCACTAATATCTTTTTAAAAGCCTTCAAAAAGCTTACCCTCCCTGCCTTGTTTTCCCCAGAAGTTTCTGGAAGAGCTATCCTGGTTCATATCCAACTTTTAAAGCCACTGTCACCTCTTGGGGTGCCTATTCCCTATCCCCAGTGTCAGTCCTACGTCAGCAGCTTCCCCTGAGCGTCACCAGTGCAGGTTCCCAGCAGTAGGTGTGGTGGACAGAGTGCTCGGAGCAGGTTAATCAGCAGCATTCATTAATAACTAGGTAACAGTATCCAGCCTGCAGGCTGCTGGCAAATAGCTGGTGTGGTGCAAAGCTGGTAGTTTTTGTTGGACTGGTTGAGAGCCTCGTTGCCAGGCTTCCTGCTGGGGGAGGAGTTTGGCAGGAGTTTGGCAGGACCATGGGCTGTGCTGTGCAAGGGCAGCCACTGAACAGTCCTGCTGGACCCTCGGGGGTTCCTCAGACCTCACATCTTATGCTTCTTTTCCTTAGAATTTTAAACTACTTCTCCAGAATGTTCTTTTTGAGGTAATTTCTCTTTGATTCCAATGCACTTATCTAGAAGAGTGCGATAGCATGAATCCATAGGCATGTGATATGGAGCAGGAATTCAGTATTTTAAGAGTAGAACAGCCTTCCTAAGGATCCTGATTAGCTTTTAGAGTGCTTCCTCTGGTGCCAGTGTCCAGCCTTGCTAGACTGAAACACAGCAAAATTTCCTTTATTGTCAATAGTCTTTTGACACTTTCCAGTGTCTCCCTTTGGTGTGATTGGAAACACAGATAAACTCCCCAACAACTTGCTGAGAAAGACACACAGAAAAGATCAACTTACAAAGACAGAAAAAAAAATTACAGTCTGCACTTGTGCAGCAACACAGTGAGTGTCCCTCTTAGCAGGGTTGGTGTCACGTACTGTGGGTGAGCAAAGCAAGAGGAGGATGCAGGATGCAGGGAAGGGTTTTGCATCAGGCAGGCACTGGGCAGGCTCAGCCTGGTTGGTGGTTGAGGTCGTGTCCTGTTCCACTGCTGACTGATGCACTTTTCAGACACAAGTTCCTACTGCAGACTCAGCCCCGGGTTTTCCTGTTTTAATATCTCTGTCAAAAAGGTGCATGTTCCTCGTGTATTTTTGTATGTTCATTGCATTTTCTAGGTTAGAGAAAACAGTAATTTCCTAGCTGGATTCTCTGCTAAGATGAAAAACAAAACAAACAAACAAAAAAAAGAAAATTACAAACTTCCTGTCTCTGTTTGGAAGATAACAAACCACTGCAACAAAAACAAAGAACAGAATCATTTTTTTGAGGCCGTATAATTACAAAAATAATATTTGAGTTAGCTCTTTGGATTTTTAGCCTTAGTGTATCAGACTGATATTTGTCAAACAGGCTTATGGCTTACTCCAAGTGATTTTAGCAGCTCCAGTGGGGCTAGTTATGGTGTGAATTATTACTCAGCGTGAGTAAGGAGATCAGAATTAAGCCTAGATACGGTCAGAAGGGAAGGGGGTTTTGTCTGATTTGTCTATGATAGATCTGCCCTGCTGCTAACTCCCTGGTCTTTCATTTAGTTTCTTTTTAGAGACTTTTGTTAAGACTTCCAAGGAGTCCTGAGAGGACAATTGAGCTTTTATGGGTTTTTTGCAGAAGCAAGGAGAAAGAATCAAGTTGCTGGTTTTCTGTCAGTGTTGATTTATTTTCTGTTCATCCTGCAAATATTTCTTTATGAAATTTATTAAAAAAAAACCCAAAACCACCAAAACAAACAAACAAAAAAAGTAACCCCCAAAAACCCCAAGCAACGAAGTAATATAAGTTGGGCTTTGAGGGAACAAGAGGGGGAGCTTCAAAGGAGATCTGCAGATAAGGATTTCCCAAATACGTAACATTATGATCATCCCTTGCAGCAAGGAGGGTTATAGCTTCTATTTTCTAAGAGATTTCCTAATAATGATTTCCATTTGAGCTTCTGTCTGCTCAGAAAGGCTTAATAACCAAAAAAAAAAAAAAAATGAATTTTAACAAGTTGCACCACAAAAAACCCAAAGCAGTTTAGCCTCTCAAAGTTAGTGGGCCACTTGGTGGGCTCAGTGATGCCAAATGGCTCATCTGAGAACAGCCTCGGGGTCCAGCTCCCCCTGGGCACAGGGAAAGCTCCCTGGATGAGCCCCTGGGAGCAGCTCCCAGCACGACCTTCCCCACTCCCCCTCCTCCTGGAGGAAGCCCAGTCCTGGCTATGGAAACAGCTTCTTTTGCCAGGAAGTGTCTCTGACTCTCTTGTCCTTTCCAGAGCTCGTATCAAACAGCCACAGCAAACCAGGGGGTCTGTGCTGCAGGATGGGCAAAAGAATTGATGGCCTTTGGAGCTGCTGGGACTGAGTTTGCTCCGGATCATGCCCTGAGTTAGAGTCCTGCAGCAAAAAGGCCTGGAGTTTAGTAAGGAAACTCTCTCAGGGATTTATAGTATTGATGACTGTAACCAAGCCTGGCAGCCCTTGGATCTTACAGCTCTCTCTGGGCCTAATCAAAAGCCATTGACGTAAACTAAAACATTTGACTTCAGAGAGCTGTGGATCAAACTCTGTGTCTACACTGACTGGGTTTGCCTTCCCCTCAGACACAACCTCACTTTAAATTCTTTTCTTCTGACAGGCCTGTAGCCTCATTCCTCTTTCTTAAGCTAGGAGGGCATTTCACAGCTCTCTAAAATGCCCAGAAGTGACTTTTCCCTTCTCACGGTGCAGTTTCACATTATACCTCATTCAGTGTAACTGCTGGCTGATCCCAAAAGTCCCATCCCTGTTTTACTGATGGCAGGTTTAGAGATCACATAATCTTGGCAGGATAACTTGACAGAAAATTAACCCAAGCCAACACATATCACCTCTGTGTTGTCTGTGTCCATTCCCCTCCTGCTTCTCTCCAAAAAACCAAAACTGAAAAACCCACTAAAAACCAAAATGACACCGTCCTTTCATCAGTTTTCCACGTTTGCCATGGATTAGTGTAATGTGACTCTGTGCCACGATTCTCAAAAACTCTGCCAGGGGCATCACATAAAAGCAAAGTTAATTTGCATTAAGGCAGAGAACCCAGAAAAAGAAAACATTAAGAAGAATTCAAATGAAAATGATATGAAAAGTATCATTACCAGCATACAAGGCCTCGTCCAGAAGTAATAATTAGACACTGATCCAAAGATAATGGTTAAGATGGATATTACAAGTGTGAAAACTACCCTTGATTTATATTATTCTACTTAGTGTAATTCTCATCTTTTATTTTTTTCCCAACCCAGTCAGCTGTCTGTCAACCTTCAGCATCTGGTTAAAAAGAGCTTGTTCTTCATTTTTAGGAGTGCTCCTGGGCCACTGCAGATCCAATATCACAGTAAATGGGGAATGTCTCTCTGTTCTTTCCTCTTTCTCTTACAGACCCTGGTGTTTCTTTTCAAGTCCAAAGTCTTTGCCAGCAAGCTGGTTTTTACTGCATCCTTTTGCCCAGACATTGATGCATAAATAGCTTCAGATTTATATGATTAGCTTAATTTTTTTCTTCACACATAAACTCATTTTAATTTCTTCCTTCTAATTTAGATGGTGTAAATGTCATCTGCTCGCATATTATTCATATTTCAAGCGTACCCTTGAACCTCACTTAAAGTCTTGAACTCTTTTACTTTGGGTATGCAAGTTATGAAAATAAAAACTCATAAAAGGACTACAATATCTATTATTAACTTCTAACTTTCAGTACTTTCAATGACTTCCTACCCCTATTGGGAGTCTAAGCAAATGTTCTCAGCTTCCCTTGACACAGTAATGAGGAATTCACCCTATGTGTTCTCTCTTCCTCATGGCTTGAAAATTAAAGCTCTGTCTTTAGCTATAAGATGTGCAGCATATCTCTCTGAAAGATAAAGTTCATATCAGATTCAAGCTACCCAGCTGTTTCAGAGCTCTGCTTTTATGTCAGGTTTTCGGATTTGGTGAGTGGAAGCAGACTTGCATATGAAAATTCATATTAATTGTAACTTTTAGTGATACTCATTAGCAGAGGTATCATTCTTTATCTTACTGTCTGATTTACTATTCCAATTTTTTTTTTAATATGAGGATGTGTCCAAACTCCTATTGCAAAATCACTCAGAAAAATGGGAGGTTGCTTCAAACGAATGAAAGAACAGTTAATTTTTAAAGCTGGAAATGAAACAATTACCCCCCTAAAGCTCCTGAGCACCCTTACTGCTCCCTCACAGTGAAATGTCTTACGTTCTCAGGGTGGTTTTCCAGTGGTGGCTTGTTCTGCTCTGATGGAAATGAAATGTGAGATGTTAGAGGGACTGTCATGGTTTCACCCCAACCAGCAGCCAAGCCCCAGCCAGCAGGATTGGAGAGAACTGGAAGGGTAAAAGCTGGAAAACTCCTGGGTGGGGATACAGACACTTTAATTGGGAAAACAAAAGCCGTGCACACAAGCAAATTAAAACAAACATTAACTCACTGCTTCCAAAGGGCAGCACGTTTAGCTCCAGATATCAGGACATTCAACTCTGCTGACCTTGTGTTCCCTCAAGCTCCCTGACAACTCCCCATTGATACCTTCCCTCAGAATTTGGGGAGATGTAAAAAAGCGAATAGTGCTGCAGAGGAGAAACAAGAAGACAGCCCTCAAAGCCCCTCTCATTTCCCTGGGACACCTTTAACCACAAATCACACCATGTGGACAGAGTGTTCTTTCCAAGGTCACAGCATCTCCAAAACCCCAGTGCCTCTGACATGCCAGTGCCAACAACACCCACTTGAATTTTGGGCTATATCACTGAAGAAAAGCTGGAACTGGGGACTTGTGTGCCACATGCAATATAGGCCAAAACACATCCTCTCATAAAATCCAAAATATTGCTATCAAACTGCAGAGACTGTGATGATCTGTGGGCTCTGACCCCAGCCTGGGAAACTCTGTCCTGGGTTCAGCTTTGTGTTCTGCCAAATTCAGTGTGAAAACTCCTCAGAACAGAGCATGACTGCACCGAGTCTCAAAACAACTCCTTTAACTCTATTTTGGTTTCGCAGATTTTGAAAGAATTTTTATGAGCTCAAAGGAGGGCAGAAGGTTTCAAAACCACAGCGTTGCTGCAAAAAAAGGATTTTCTATCTTGCCATTGGTTCTGATTACGTGGCTTCTCTCAAAACAGGTGCTTTCCTTCTCAGAAGCTATGTTAGTGGCTAAAAACATGGAAACTAATTTTCCCAAACAGGCAGATCTATTGCTGAAAAACTCAGTCACTTGCAGTAATTTCCACTTGATTCTAAATATCCCCTTCTGAATAAATAAGCAAAGGAGGCACCTTCCATGCTAAAAGCTTTTCTATATCTCCTTATTTACAGGGATATGGAATTAGTGTAACATTTGCCTGTCTCAGAAATAAAAACTTGAGCTACCAGATTTGAAAGTTGCCTTGATTTTTCTCGTTTTTATAGGAAAAAAGTTCTTAGGACTCATTCTGTGAGTGTAACTCTCACTGTTAAGTGCAACTGAGAGCACGTTAGGAGGTTTCCCAGCGTATTTTGCTCTTTTTACCTGTTTCCACTGGGTCTTTTGAATCCACCTATTGCCTTCATAACTTCTAAAAATCCTTCCTTTGAAAGTTTGCTTGGGGTTTCCAATTTCTTTTAATAGACTAAAGTTCTTGGCTTTTGTTTGGTTTGGGGTTTTTTTAATTACAGTTATGGCAGTGTGTGCAATCAGTGTACAAAAAGCCCTATAAACTTCTTTCTGTTTGCAGGTTTTTTTCTGAGATGGTTGCTCCCAAAACTGTCTTGAACAGTGTTGTATCTACAGCAGAATAATGTCAGCAGAGTCTTTAGCAGAGTTAAAGCTGTTATGGTTAAGCTGCAGACATACACATCTCAATCACACTTTCAGTGAAATGGGCTAAGCTTTCCTTTCTGTGTGAGCAGATAAAGAGTCCTGTGCCTTTCCTTTGTTATTAAATCTCGTCTAAAACTGTAAAATATTACATTGAAATAAGTTATATCTCTTCTTAAACCGTTAAAAAAAAAAAAAATCTGTGTAAAAGAAACTGTCCTCCCTGGACCTGGGAGTTTAGTGCTGACATGACTCATTTATATGGCCCATTCAAGGTAGATGTATGAAAAAAAAAAGTAGCTCCTTCTCTGTGATGTAGATACTTGAAAAAAATAATTTTAAAATAACTACGAGCTTTAATCCTTGAGGAAATTTCTTTTTACCATTATATTGTTGCAGGCATGAAGCCTTTTAACACAGCTATTGCAGACCAAAGTATTAATGAAAGCTGTTGAACCTCCATCTGTCCTGTCTGCCCCACACTTTGAAAACAGACCATTTTTAAATAAGTGACCATTGCCAAGCTGAGGCAGAGGGCAGCATTCACCACCTTATGGTGCACTGCAACTTCTGATGAACCTCAGCCACTTTTTAACTCCTCTTTCTCCATACAGCCCCAATACAGGTACTGAAAAATGGATTGCCTCGTGTGGCCTCTTGCAGAATTGTTTGATGAATAAATGACATTGCCATTAGCATTCAGTTATAAATATATTTGAATTTTAAACTGGACATGTGCTACTTCTCTTCTTGAAACTAGCAGCTTTTTTGTGCAAAAACCATGCCCCAGACCCAGGCATGCCATGATGATGATAATAATAATAATAATAATAGGATTGAGGATGGCATCTCTATCTCAATTTGAGTTTGGTTTCATTCCTCCTTTACTACTCTGGGTATCAATTCCAAAATAAGCTTTTATTCATAGGTTTGGTTTTTGCTGCAAAGCTGTTGTTCGTTTTGTCTCCTTCAGTAATATTAAATATCTTCTATCTCAGCTTAAAATCAAATTTCTGTAGCCAATTTAGGCTGGAGAATTCCTTGAGTACTCAGTTATAGTTATTTGTAACTCCAGTTTCCCACTCTCCTCCTCCATAGTCTTACATAGTTATTCCTCCTAATAAAATATTTTTGATCAGATCAGAAATATATGACAGACTAGAAAATATTTCTTGGCTCCCAGACACATGCAAATCTCTTATTTAAGAGAGAGACATAGATAAGATAAACATGGGGTTTTTCTAAAAAAAAAATAAAAAAGAAAGAGTAATGAAACACTCGTCTGCTTCATTTGGCAAGGAACATGTCTGGGGTTGTTATTAAATACCAGGAGCGAGCAGAGGAGAGAGTGAGAGAGGGAGGTGGATGGAAAGATCCTGTGGGGATGGGGATACTGTGCTCTCAGCTGTGACACCAAATCCTGAAGAGACTTCGCTGAACCCAGTGGAAACTCGCTTGCACGAGCTGGAAATCCAACATTCTCTCTGTTGATTTCCAAAGGACGTCTCCAGATTTGAATGAGGATGGCTGACAGTACAGCTCGACTGGGATGTCACTGATGAGGATGATGATGATTAGAGGGTTTTCACTGCTTTTGTTGCACAGGGAGTGATGAGGGAGTTTTAAATGTGCGCTGGCGCAGATCACTTTCAAACCATTTGCAGCTGAGCGTTGGCCATCACTTTGAAATTTAAGCGAAACCAAACATATTGCAGGAGATTTATTTCAGTCGCAGATTGAAAACGATGGGGTCCCACGGCAAGCTGAGAATCTACTCCTTGTAAAGGAGCACATGCCACTTCAAGGGGAAAAAAGCATGAAAGGAAGCAGTGGTGTGCAAATCAAAATAAGCCCTTTGTCTTTCTCACTGGATCCATGCTTGGGGAAGAATAGACTGTAGGGGAAGAATTCAGACCTGTCTTTATTCGGTCTCCAAAGGCAACTACTTTCTCTCTGGATGAGAAGGACATTTGGTTTTAATGGTGGTAGAAGCCTTCCTTAATTTTCATCATCAATACAGGCAGTTGGCAACAAGGTTCTCTTCAAATAGCTAATTGTTGAAGATTAGGGATTAATTAGTTTGGGTTTGGTTTTATTTATTTGGTTTTATTTATTTTATTACTGCCCTTCCACTGCTACATAGGATTCATCAGTTTTTCACCTGCTCTCAGCCACCAAACTGAACTTCTGGATTCATTCAGCCACCCTTTCTTTCCTCCCTGTCTGCAACACAGTTCTGGCACTCCTCTAGGATCAAGAAAGAGAAGTCTCCTTTAGCCTTCTTTTTGCTGGACAAATATAGATTAATTTCTGAGCGGGGCGAGATTGAATTTCTCGTGTGTTACTTTTTTAACGCTTGTAATATCTGTGTTTTAACCCCACAAATATCTTGAGCTTTTTTTGATTTCGTGCTTCCTGCAGGTGACAGCGCTCCAGGGACAACACCCCACCCGCAGCTGGGCACAATGAGACCTAATCTTGGCTGAGAGACCCATAAGGGATTGGAGGTGCTGCTGTGGCTGTTTGGTTTTTATCCTTTCCTGGCAGCGCTGCTGATGAAGTTGAGATGAAGGTAGGCCTCTCTCAACTTTTCATTTGCGTTTGTTTCTAAGTGAATAAGTGCTATCTTTGGAATTTTCACCGGTTATTCCAGGCAGTGCTGCCCTTCTGCCCTCGGGGCTCGCAGGCAGGCTCAGCCCCCAGGCTCACACCCAGCACTGCGGCCACTCAAGCACTTAATTATATGTACGGAGACAACGATCCGCCTTGTACCCTTTACAAAAGAGCCACGAGGAAACACGAAGTGCCGCTGCCTCGCCAGCCAGAGGGACCTTTGCCAGCACCAGGTGGTGGGAGGCGTTGGGCGAGCGAGTGGGGTCACTCCTGGCACTGCTTGTCTGTTTAAAAACGCTGCTTTTGAGAGAGAGGCCAGCAGCATTTGGTGTTTGGTGTCAAGGGACTGAAAGGGGCGCCACGTGAGGCTGAAAAGTTCCTAATGAACCATTTTCGGTGCTCCCCCTCCTATTTGGATGGTTGTTCTTAGCTGGCTGCTGTGCTCCCGTGTCCAGGTTTTGCCAAGTGTGTGGTTATCTCCCTGCTTGCATCTGTTTATTCTGTGCTCGCCTCCATGGCTGGAAGGGTGCAACCAATTATCAGCGATGCCACTGGGATTTTTCTGTCTAGCTGAGCTAATTTCTCCTGGAGTTCTACCAGGGGTCTGATTTCATTACCTTGTTTCAAATCGTTTTCTTGGGAAGTGCAGAGGAATATGAACACGAAATTCATGCAGGTGCATAAACATACACTGTGTTTGTTTTACATCAGCTGTGATATCTGTGCCCAGCTCCTTATTTCTAGTATTGATGGACATTCTCTAAGTCACTGGGCAGGGGCAACTGGGCAGCAAGTGAATTTAGTGGCCTTGCAGACTTTCTGAAGCTTAGAGGCTTCATGCAAGTTACAAAAGTACCTGCTTTCCTTTGAATACAAATAACATCGTGCTGTAATTTCATCTTAAAGATTTTTGTGTTCACTCAATAGAAGAAAACCTGTCTTTGTGTAAGTTTATTTGGAGGATCAAAGTATGTTACATAAGCTAATTTTGTGCTAGGTAGGTGTAGCTGAAATGAATGGCCAGAACGTTTAAAGTGGTTGAAAATCTGTGTCCTTTATAGCCACTGACTGGTTTAGAAGGGGTGGAGTGTTGTGATTTGCACTTCTGTGTCTCTGGTTTGAATTTGTTGGAGAATAATAGCAACACATTTGATGGCATATCTAGAGTGGGACTCTGAAGTCGTGCTGCAAGGTGTTTAAGGCAGTAAGAGACAGGTATCATTTTAAAATAGAAAGAGAAGTAGTCAGTGCTCGGGGCTTTCCAAGGTTTTGTTGCAGGTTATGTGACAAAATCTCATCTTTTTTAACTAAGGAATAAAACATTATATGAAATAAGTATCTGCTTTCAGGAAAATGTGTCTATTATGTGTTTAAAGAGAGGTTTACTTTGAGCTGCATGAAAGATAAGCATGCAAATGGAGTATTTGCTTAGAAATTCTTGTGGTCATTGAAGAGATTTTACCTAATTCTTTTCCTTTAAAAGAAAAAAATATGACAAAGATTTTAAATGGATGACTGGGATCCAAAGGACAGATAATGCAGACTCCAACTGAGTTTATAATAGTTCAATTCTGTAAGTGAAATATGTTCTCTATTTAGAAAAAGAATGAGAATATGAAAGTTGTTGTGTCAGTGATTCTTCAGGTTTTCATTCAATTGATCAGAGTGGAAGAAAAGATATTTCCATACATCCAGCTCCTTTTTTTTAAATTTCCAGTCTCAATTCTTTGCATGCTCCATGTAGAGGCTGTATACAATTATGCCTCGCTAATAAAACAAGATAAAATAATATAATCCCATTGTATTGTCACGGAGATAAAGCATATGGTAAGTTATTGTTTTAGTGGATCAGCAGGGTGGCCCAGTAAAATGAATTCCCATCTCTTGGCTTTGGCTTATCTTCTGATTCCTGAGAGACACAACAAAGAAAAACAATAATAATAATAATAGGAGTGGTATTTTTGCTCTCGTTTGATGTGAATATTGCAATAGTGGAGTCTCATGACAGAAAGGACAATAATTGTGTGTACTACCTGAACATCAATGGCATCATGTGCTGTAGTGTGACTCTGTTGAAATGTTGGACTTGTGTGGTAACAACTGTACAGGATAATAAAAACACATTCAATATGTAAACACCACTACTGTGGTTATAATTGGCACCACACATAAAGGTCTCCTTTCCTAAATCAGGTCTACTTAAGTACTAAACACAAATACCTGAGTTTCTTCTCTAAACAGCTCACATCTTTAATATTTTAGTTTCTGGAATGTGCCCTTCTAGCCTATACCTGTCAATTATTGCAAACAGTTCCATGAAAGAGACAAAGGCTTTGGATCTCTGCTGCAAAACTTTCTTTATATATCCAAGAAGAGCAGTCAAATCATCAAAATATTACGTTCTCAGAAATAAATAATAGGCAGCTTCTGTACTTTGTGTGTTGGACTTGTTAAGAGTGGTTGTCCTCCCTTGCTTTGAGCAACCTGAAAGCAAACACAGAGCATCTGCTTTGCATGAAAGCAGTGCCCTGCTTCCAGCCAGGGGTTCAGCTCAGGCCATAGTGGTTAATTTTTTAAAGAACTTTTGTTAAAATATTCTCGGCTCATAACCAATAGTAGAGAATTAAGAGAGGCTGTTCTCCATCCACTCCTTCTCCCTAAGGTGCTGTGAAAGAAAAGTGAATGTCTCAGGTACAGAATGCATTCACCCAGCTCTTCCTTGCACGGCAGAGGCAGATTGCTGCCCAAATCCCTGTGCAAAACCCCTCAGAGCCACGTTCAGGACGCCCTGAGCGCCCGTGCTGCAGCCTCACAGCAGGGCTCTGCATCTTCATTAGCAATTCTGATTAAACACCCTGAATTTTGTGGTGGATACCACAAGACAGGATGGTTGGGAGAACTTGTGTTGCGCATCACAGTGGTGCCCTTCAGTCTTCACTTTGGACCAGCTTCTTCCCCTCCTGCCATGTCTCAGTGAGCAGCGTGGTGGGGCTGCCCCCAGGAGGGGCTTCAGAGCTCAGCCGAGCTGCAGTTCTGTAGGGGGGAGTTCTCGTGCCCTTCCGAGGCCACTGAGAAGCAGGAAAAGCTGTATCCCTGAGCCTGTAACAGATGGAAATTGTGCAGATGAAGGAGAGGGAGCTCTAACAGCCGTTGAATGCAATCTGTGAACGCCACTGTTTCATTTATGGTGATGCTACCTGGGCATTTGCACTTAAAAGGAACAATAAAGAGGTGTCAGAACAATCGCGAGGCTGCAGAATTTAAACTGCGGCAAAGATGTGTTTGAGCCGTGTGAAATGTTGCCTGCAAAAGATCCGCTTTTTCCGTTGGTTTTTGTTATTACTGAAGGCTGTTCTAATTCTCCTTGTTTCATGACACCGGCTGGTTCGTTTGCCTTCAAAGACTGAAGATGCAAAGAGGCAGGGAAAGGAATTAAGTCAAAACTGCACGAAGAATGTCATGGCTGCTCCTTATTTGTCTGTTTAGTTTTGAAGTGGCTTTTCTGTACAACCGGATGGCTGGTTCGCTCCCTCGCCAGCCCCTAGCAGGGAGCAGAGGAGTTGCTGTAATATTTCGGTGTTATTCTCACTTTCAGGACAAAGGGCCAGTGCTCAGTTGAGGCAGCCTTTGGAGGCTGCACATCCCGGGCTGAGGATCCGAACTGCTCTTGCCTTTCAGGATTTTTATTTGGAGTAAGAGAACCGGTTTTGCATGGGTGAGAAATCGCACACTGGAAAAAAAAAAAAAAACTAAACAAAAATCTGATGTCTGTCAAACAGACAGTTACTGATTAACCAAGAATAACGGGCTTGCATTTAGTGTCCTGTTAAAAGCACAATAAGCCGTGATTGTGTGTATGATTATCTGTGAGCCCTCGCTCCTTATCAGCTGCAAACGTGAAAGTTTTGTGTGCCCAGGAAAAACAAGGAAACAGAGGCGTCTGTTGTATCACAATAGGTGCGTTCAAAGTGCCCTAATCCTACTCAGTATGAGCAAACGGCCCTTGAAAGGCAGAGTGGAGTTTAAAAAAAGGAATATATGTATCTTGTAAAAAAACCCAAACAAGCACAAACAACAACAAACAAACAAAAAACACAAAACAAACAAACCCCAAAAAAACCTGGAGTAAAGCTGTATGAATTTTAAGGCAAGATTGGTTTCATTGCTACAACAGCATAAAATACATTAGAGGACCTCTTGTCGTTCTGGACCAGATTCTAGACTTCCTATAGGATACTACTATCTGTTTTTTATTAATACCATTCATTCGAATTCCATTAGTGTTCAGAGGCCCTGGTTGAGACTCAGCCACAGTTATCTCGCTGTATCCCAAAGAGTTCACAGTTTAAATAGACAGGATGGGCAATTAGCAGGCAAATGTCCCACAACCAAAGAAAAACCAAATTACCTAATGCCTTGTCGTATCTTAATGTCAGTTAGTTTGTTTTTTTATGTACCTCAGTAAAATGAGTAATCTGCAAAATGAGAACATGTTGTTCTCATATTTCAGAAAAGTTCTAGCAAAACTAATGATAGTAAAATGCTCCAAAGCCTCCAAATTAATACAGTAAAAGTTCGAAATTATGATGATTTTCATATAATATGGATTTGGACTGTGGGAGTCTTTGGAATCTGTAGCTTTTAGTGAGGAATGTATTTCCCAGGGAAATACAGGGGGGGCAGCAGGACTGTTTGTTTTAATAGTTCTCTGTGTGTGTCTGGACATGTGAGTGAACAAGAGATCAGCAGGGCAAAACGTGCCATAAATGCTGTAAAGTCTCATACAATTGTGTCAGGCAGTAAACCCGAATGAACTTGCAAAGTCATGCACTAGTTCAATTTTGGAAAGGAAAACCTGGCTTTGAAGCCAACCAAATCAATCCCAAGTTCAAATTAAATTTGGAGTATCCTGTGAAGCTCCAATACACAACCCCAATAAAAATCAGCACTTAAGGTGCAGGCAAATAATGTTTCATTTAAAAGAAACTGAATGAGGATCACTGACAGAGAAAGTTTTTGATGTTGTTTTGTCATCAAAGTCAAATTATGGCATTATTGTCTTACTCCCATATGTCTCAATCATCTCTCTCTCCTTCTGTCTCTCTTTAATGCACAAAAAGCCCTGTGCATGGTTGGTCTTGTGTCTTCATCTCATTAAAACCTTGCCATGCAAATGTATCATAAGTGTTGCCTGAAGACTTCTGTCTCATGCAAAATTTAGCTTAAACTCTACTGGCATCAAATAATTTGTTATGCACAAACCTTCTGTTTGGTTTGCTGACATTCCTCCTTAGCTGGCTCTCGTGGTGATTCATTATCTTGTGCTATAGATTTCCAAGTATCATCTTTGTATTGATTTTTATATCTTTAATAACCACTCCACAGAAGATGGCTCCACTTGGTGTCATTGATCGCATCAAAAATTCAAGGCTTACAGAAATACTGGAGGGCTAATTGGTAGCAGAACATTTCAGACTTAATCTTAATGCAGTCTTAATCTTGGGCACTAACCTGACCTCAAGATTTCCTTCTTGAGGCTAAAGGGAAACTTGTGAATAACTGGAAATTACCTGGTGAGAGCAGGTAAACCCATGAGGAGTGTGAATGTGGAAAATGGATGTAACAAAGGTTAGATCTGGAGAACAGCTTTCTTTTGTCTCTTCCCCTTCACCTAAGTATCCTCCTTCAGTAAATTCTCCTAGCTGTGGAAAAATACATGATCAAAGATAGGTAACTTTAATTTCTTACAGAAAAATTAAGGGCTCTATTTGGATGCTTAAGGCCTCAGACAGTCAAGTCTTGGCTAGATTTGAATTCAGAATATTTGAGATTGTGGGCCACAACAGCAATCTGGGAGTCCTTCAGTCTGTTGAGTTTGCCTTAATGTGTTTAAAGCTTCTATCTCATTAGGTTTTCCAGCAATGTGGTCCATCAATGACAAGGAGGTGACTTGTGTGTCCATATTCTTTTCACAACTGCATTTGTGACAGTTTTTTTCACTGTTATTTTCTGGGATTTTGCAATTTTTAATACTCTAAAACTTCAAAATGACTGAAAATAAACCACACTGAGTTACAAGGGATATTTTGTTGTTTGGTTTTTTTTCTTTTAGAAAATCCTGTGACAGACAAAAAATATGTAGAGACAGCAACATGTTAAAACCTGGAAAGATAATTTCTCAAAAAAGCTGCCCTTGTAAATTGTTAAAAAGTTGTTTAAAAAAGTGTCTTACAACAAACACAGAGGCAGACTGTCCAGCTACTGCTAAGAGTATCAATCAGGGCTGTTCAACCAGTTCTTGCCAATGAAAGGCATTGAGACAGCACCAAGTGTGCTGGTTCAGGCACTGCTCACCATCTGTGCAGTGGGAACTGCCTGGTGTGTGTCCTAAAAGATCAGAAGAGTGGTTAGAAACATGGGATCTCCCACAGGAATATCAGAGACATCATATATCTGGGACCATGGAGTAAAAGTGAGATGTGTTCACAGAGCAGGCTGGAATAACCTTGGTCCCTGGTGACCTCTGTGTGAGCAGCCCTTGTTTTCTGCTAGACCCCATCCAGTCTGTCAGGTTAGCCCTGGTTTCTTTATGAACAACCTGAATTTGGAGCTGGCTGTAAGAAACTCCCATCATTCTCATAAAGTCCAATCAAAACCACATTACACAGTTAATGCATCCCTACACCTCTCCTGCCCTTATGATGTTCCTGTTCTCACTCTCAGACTGAGGGGAAATTGTCCACATCAACCCAGTCTTCTCCAACAGGAATCCAACAGCCCTTTTCATTCCAGAGTTTTACTGTGCTGGTCACTAACCCAGCTGAGCAGTGAATTCCTGGAGTGAACCCAGCAGTCAAGGAAATGCTGCCTCCTTATTTCCAGGGAGAGGAACAAAATGCAAGAGCAGCCTAAGTACTGCTTATTTACAGTGGTGAACAGTGACTCCTAGAACTTTTGTCCAGCCCTGCAGAACAATTCCTCTGAATGAGGAATATCTGAATACACTCCTTAGCCATCAGCATGGCTGAGGGATTTCTGGTTTAGCCCAGGGTAGGCTCTTTGATGAGGGACAGTGATACAGATGGAATGTAGTCTGAATTTACTGACTTCCAGCCTTGTATTGTTCCTTTCTCATAGTTAAGAATTGGCTTCATTAAAAAAAAAAAAAAAAAAAAAATTGTGAGCATTGAGTGACATTTATTATGGACATGATGTATAAGGTGCATACACTGCCTACCAATAAACAGAATTGGAAGATGCAACATATTGACAAAAATTGGGTGGCTGAATACTCGTACCTGAACTCAAACATAAACACAGGAGAAACCTCTCCTCTTTGCCCCCCACAGCACATGTTACAAAAGGCTCCTAAAAGAGCACCAGAGCAAACATGACTCAGATATCTGTTGAATCTTCACTATTCTGTCCTCCTAAGACTTCTTCCATAATTGTGGTTTGTTGTTTTTTTTTTCCTAGCTGTGTTATTAACAAAAAAGCTACTGGTGCTTCCAGCAAAAAGCAAATCCTGAACGATAAAATCTTCAGAGATCACCGGTTTGCTTCCCTTTCTACACTTTTTTTTTTTTTAATTCCATTCATTGTTTTGTTCTCAGAAAACTTCATGCTTTGAAAGAAAAGCCCCGTGGTCTCATACCTTAGTTATATGCTGTGAGAAAAGAGAAAGAATTTCAAAGTATAACTTACAGCCTTTAGTGAGCATCATTCCTCACATCTGTCCCTCACTGTGTCCACCTGCCAGTGCTCACAGTGCTGTGAGGCCTGGTTGTGCTGCAGGACACGAGAGTAATTCCCATGGATTTCAATGGGAATTACATGCATCCTGCAGCGGGGGAGTCGGGCCCTCAGGTCTCACTGAATAGCAAAGAGTCACGGAAAATCCACGGCTCCTATTCTTTCTCTGCAGGGTATGTTGAAGTCAATGGGAGTCACTTGTTAGATGCTGTGATGGGAAAAACTTATCCTTATAAGATAAAGCTTCCCGTTCGTCATTGCATTTTGATTAATTTTTTACAAAGATCTCAGTCATTTCGGTTTTTTTCTGTAGAAAATATGTTAGCATCTGACCTTCTTTATCCTACTGTATAATTAAAAATGAAGCTAACCCAAAGAAAACACACACAAAGCAAAAGCCTACAGAAGAAATGGGAGAAAACTGAATTTACAGAATTGTCATGGTTTAGTGCAGATAGTGAACAACTCTTTGTGAGAGACTGAAATGTTGTTCTCTAGAGACACTCTCTGCTCCCACCAGGTATCCTAACACAAACTTCCAGTGTTGATGCTACTGATACAAATAATGAACAAGAATTTGGCACATGGATACAGAATTTGGAGTCTGTATCTTGAATTTTTCTTGGATTTTGACACCGAGTTTCCATCGAATCAAAGTTTGCATCCAAACGAGATTTCAAATACCTCCTTCTTTATAACATTAGTGAAGGAAAGGGTTTCTTCCCCTCCCCCTGCCCTCTCCTACTCTTCCACCCCCAAGTGCTCTCCTTGAAAGCAGCAAAGAACTTAAGAAATCTGGGCAGTCTATCAGTTTGCTATGGTTCATTTTAGCTAATCCAGACATCCAGCACAGCAGGGGGAAAACTGCTGTATCTAGTGAAACAAGAGCATGAATAATTAAAACTCTGTTATTAATGAACTTCGAGTCGTTATGTAAATGAAACTGATTTCAAGTCTAATTTGTCAGCCTGAATTCTTTTTCTGTTCTCCTTTTGTCTAGGACAAGAACTCATCATAATGGACTTGATAATAAAACAGTGGCAGACACGCTGCGTGCAGTGCCCATCTGAGCTGGGGCTTTTAGCTCGGTTAATTGATACAGTTACTGCTCAGGAGTCTGTAAGGCGTTTGTGTGCCTTTACATTTTACAAGCCGGCTTTTTTCCCCCCTCTCTCTTTTGCCAGTGCGAGCCATTCTTTGCGCGTTCCTCATTACCGTTTACCTTTACATGAGGGGTGCCTTGTAATTACCGCCTGGTAAATAGTTTCCTCCGCGTTCCGTGCGTTGTTCAAAGCCAGCGGAGTTCAGAGGGGGCTGTGGGAAGGGAAGTCTGGAGTTATCAAACAATGGGCAACAGTCACCAGGACAAAAAGCCCGTCAGAGCACAGGGGCTGCCGGCCCGGGGTCCCTGCCCCATTGTCCTGGCTCAGGTGTCAGTCATCCCCCTGCCCACTGCCTTTACTGGGATAGGGAACAGCTATTCCATAATAACATGGGAAAAGGACGGGCACTCCGCCGGGAAGGCTGGGATTAGGATTTCAAAGGAAACCCTGAATTTTAACTTTGTTTTGGCCAAAACCAGGCAGGATCTTTTGAAATAGTCTGTGTCCCAAATTAATCAAGCCTGTGGTGGACAGCCAAGTACAGTGAGGCAGAAGGGGTTGAAGTGGGGCTGAAGGGTTGCCTCCAAATCAGAATTTGTTGGGTTTAAGTCCTCTTACTCACTTGTAACAAACGTGGGTAGAGCTCTCCCCAAATCTTCGTTCCCCGAAGCCTGGCCATGATGATGATGATGATGATGATAATTACTACGTGTCCATTAATTCTCACCAAAGTCTCTCTTTTTTTTCTCTTTTTGTTGTAAAATTTGGTATATTTTGACCTATTAGTTCAGATTTATATTGTCAAGAGAAAGTTTTCAGTGAAAGGTCAAGGAGCAAGGAAGGAGAGGAGCGTGAGCATATATTTCCATATATGCCACGTGCTAAGAAAAGAAGAGGTTGACAAAAGAGTTGCCAAAATAGGATATTAAGAGAATTTAAAAATAAGTAACAATACAAAAAAAAAAAAAAAAAAGAAAAACCCCAAAACAAATAATAAAAAAAAACCAAAACAAAACCCCAAACAAACAAACAAAAAAACCAAAACAAAAAAAGCCCCCAAAACCCACAAAACCAACACAAAAGAAACCCCCACAGACATGGAAGAAACCATGTCTTCAGTCCCCTGGCACCAGCCTGGTTCTGATATCAAGAGCAGAGACTTGAAACTGGATCTTTTACTCACAAGAAAACTGTGAAGTAAGAATTATTTATTTTATTCTGTACAAGGAACAATTAATCTCTTTTTTTTTTTTTTTTTGGTCTTTGGGGCACTTTTTTTTCCCAATATATTAAGAGGTTTTTTTAAGTGCCTTTTTTTTTTTTTTATTCGTTTTTTTTTTTTAAAAAGGGACAAAAATCAGGGCAGGATCACTCGTTCTACTCATAGAAAACTGAATAAGGGGGAGAAACTCTCAGTAGAGAAGTGGGAAAACATATTAAAGGTTCTTTTCTGGGTTTTTTTTCCTCTTTTTCTCCCCCTTAGGCTTTCTGTCTGTGCCATCATTGTGCAGAGGTCTAACTAAACACATACAGGGTAATATTTAGAATTACCTTCTGAGTAAAGTGGCCTGCTGGCCCTTCTTTGCCCTGGTGGGCCAGGCAAAATGTGGGGGCCTGATGGAAAGAATTAAGACAAGAGGAGGACAAGAAGTAGGTGGTGAATATAGGGACAAGTACCATTTTCTGCAGCCAGTAATGCTGGGATTGCAGTATTGCAGATCTGGGAAATGATGAATGTGTGGGTCAGGATAACAGGGAAGCAGAGCTGGGACACACTGGACAGTGTCCTGAAGGGGGACAGAAGGCATGGCAAGCTGGGCAGGCACAGAGCCCACAGCAGGAACTTTATTTGCAGTGGTTGGAGACTGATGGCAGATTTTACAGGAAGGGGGGGACCTGATGGTTTTCCTTACTCAGCTCATTTAAAGGTACTCTGGGAAGAGCAGGATTCTTGCAAACGTTGTATGTTACCTATTAGCAGGATCCTAAAAACACTCCTGTTAACTGGAGATATTTTTAAATAAAGCTTTTGCCCCGAAATGCCATTAATACATCTTAGCAGTGCTAACACAAATAGGCTGAGTGGAGATTGCTGCAGGACAGGAAGGTCTCTCCAGGCTTTTGGGGCACCTTTCTCAGTTCTTGGGGTGACTTGCTTCCACAGGACAAGTTTTTGGCTTGTCTGCTAAAACCCAGTGTGGCTGGGAAGCCTTCAACCCTCAAGCCACAGTGTTACACTCTCAGTTGGGGTGTGGGAGTTAATGGCCAACAAATCTCTGTCCTGGAAGAGGCACCAATGCCAAGGAGGAAAAAGTTCCATGTTTTCTACCTCTTGGTGGGTGAGGAAAATGCCAACCTCAGGCTTTCCTTCCCTATGCAAATTGTGAGAGGCAGTCAGGGAATATTGTGTAGCTTCTGTCAAAGGAGAAAGAAGTTTTAAAAGCAGCTCCCTTCTGTCACACCTTGAGCATCCTGTCAAGGAGGTTTGGTGTACTCATGGTATGCATTAAAATTGCTGTGGGAATATTACTGGTTGAGAATATCTATCAGATGTGTATTTAGAGGATGTATTTTAATATCTGCTAGCCTGACTGCGTTTTTTTTTTTACAATAATAAGACCTAAAATAAATTAGATACTTTTTGAAGCTTTAAAACGTTCTTGCAACATAAACATAATGTAAAATCTAATTTAGTTCTAAGGCTAGATCTGAAAAGAAGGAAAAAGAGAAGAGAGGGGAAGAGGTTCCATGTTTCAGTGAAACAAGTTTTGTGCAACAAAGCAGGTGTTTATGGAATGCTTCATTTTAATTCAGCGCAGCTAATATCCCAGTTTATGTTGTTTGGAGTACTAACAGTGTAACACAGAGCTGTAGCAGAGATTTGCAGGTTTCCTTTAGGTCACTAACAGTTGCTATAAACACGTTGGACTATTTTTTTATTATTCTACTCCATCTACATCCAATAACTGGAGGGGAGGGGAAGGGGAGAGGGTTAATAGTTTTTACAGTTTAGAAGGCTTTTCTTTTTGTCACATTTAAACCAAATATACACAGGTGGCTAGGTGGCACTGTGGATTAATGTACTTCTGAATTAATGTGCCTAGAGTGGCTTGTATCACAAAGTGAGTATATCTGAAGTACAAGCTTGCTTCCCTTCCTGGATCACCATGTGTGCAGTCACTTGAACTGCATTATTTTTGTACCAAAATCAGAAATCCAAAAGAATAGACACTGCAGTCATAAGATAATTATCTTAATGAACCTGTGTTTTGGAGCTGTATACTGCTTTGCAGGCACTCTGCTGAAGCTTGCTGTTTATTTTAACTGTAAAAAAGAGAAGGCCACCTAAACTGCAAAAACTATTTTAAAAGGGAGAGGAACAAAAAAGAAAAAAAAGCTTTTCAGGTGTTGGATATTGAATAAAAAATAAAATCACTTGTCCAGCACGATGGGCACTGACTGTGCTCCGGGAGCACTCGAGGGCTGGGAGCTCTGGGTTCCTGTGGGAGCACGAGGTGTTCTGGATCCAGTGCTGGAACCCCCCTGAAACTCAACTGCCACAAGCAGGCAGGCACACACTGCACAAAGCCTGGTACAAATCAGAGCTCTCTGCAAACAGATCTGAATGGAAATATTATTATTTTTTCCGGGGTAGTCCCTCCACTGCAATAATCAATAAACATAATTTCCACAGCAACTGAGGTGCAAGTCAGGGATTGCAGCAGAGTCTGCCTGAAGCCACATGAACCTGACTCACTGAAGGGGAAGTTTTGCCCATTGAAAAGGTTTAAAGGTTTTGCTTCTCTAAGAAATAGGAAGTGGAATGCATGTAACCAATAGAACTCAATTATTGCACATTCTCAGTCTCCTCTAGTCAACTCCAGAGGTAATAATCACTATAGGGATTTCTAAAAGGTAATTACTGTATATTGCTAATTATACTTTATTGAGATCAAACATACTTCAGTGTTTTGTTGATGTTACAGGAAAATGCAGTCTGTGTTTATAGTTTTAAATGCAAACAGTGCAATTTGCACCGGGGCTTAAAAAAAATGTGGTTTTTAGGATACAGCAGTTTAGATGTCAAGACTACTGCATTAGCCACCTTCCTTTTTAAAATAGAAAATGCAGTTTCTGTAACCTGAGGCAACAGTTCTTTATAATGCATGGTGTACATTCCCCCTTACTCCTTCTTTCTTCCAAAGTTGAACGTTGTAACAGAGGGGAATTGGTCAGGTACAGAGTATTAACTGCAAGGTATTCTTTCATGTGTATTATTAGCCAAAGATGTATACAATTAGTTAAAGGAACAACTTTGGAAAGAACTAAGTGCCTGTAAAAATCAAACTGATTAAGAAAGAAGTACCTAACATCTGACTAGATCTATATTCCTTAAATTGAAAATGAAAGCTGCCACTTCTACTAAAAGCCCTTGCAGCCAGGAGATTTCACAGCAGTTCAGTTAAAGCCCAGCTAATGAATATAAGTTACTTTAGTGGATTTTAGCTGACTTTGAAATTAAAGTCTGAAGCCGTTGGATGCTGCTAGCAGAGCTAGACTATAGCAAAATGGACTTAATAAACTCCATTGTGCAGACAGATCCCCAGCGAGATTTGTCTTCCATCCATGACCAATCGGTATTATTTTTGTGGTGACTGGTACTTTTGTCTGGGAGACTGGGATTTCTGGGAGTGATTAGCACTTTTCAGCAGTGATTGACAGGTTGTAGCAGCAATGAGACAATAGGAGGAATCATTACGGATTCAAATGCAGATTTTTGTTTGCATGCTTTAGGACTGGTTTGAGTAGAAGTGAAATCTAGATATGAGGGCAGAAATCGGCCATTATTTCATCCATTTTTATAAAATACAAAAGGAAAAATGAAAATGGGCTAAATAAAACAATGGAAAAGAGAACGGGATAGGCAATAAGATCACATTACTATTGACAGGATTCTCCTACTATATCAGTTTGGGGGGGTTGTATTTATCTGGGGAATCTTTTCTTGAGCGTTTTGTACAAAATTCTGCAGTAAGTTTGTAATAGAAACAAGTAGTAGAGTTTGTAGTAGAAAGATTTTTTTCATCATATGAAAACAAATCTCATGTAAGACAACAAAAAATAGTCTCCCTTACAAGGGAAATGCATATGTTGGTGCCGTGCTGAGGCTGAGAAAACTGTCTCTGTTGCATCTAAACAAGAGGCCGTAGGGAAACAATTATAGTGACTGATTCCAAGCATTGACCAGCAATTGATAATTGGCCATAAATAATTAGGAAATAATGGCATGTCAGTGGTGTAAATTATGTAAATGTATTAGCTATGTCTCCAGATACTGATTGAGTGCCTTATAAGTGATTTTTTTTTGTAATTCCGATTATAAATTTAATATACTGTACATGACAATTTAATCTTGTTTGGCATCAAAGCTACCAAGATAATACAGAATTATACAAGCCTAATCAAAGAGAGAAAAATCAGATGAACATCATTATTTTGAAGAGCTGGTTTAATGGGAGTTGACATTTTCAAAAGAGCATGGATTCTTTCTCTTTTTTTTTTTTTTTGAGACAACAATTAATCTGAACTAGGTTTCTGAAGCAATAGGCTGAGAGAACAAAACACTCACCGAAATTATAGATGTGAGGGTGTACTTCATATCTCATAAGGTATTAAATATTTAAAGTATGATTTTGCATGGCACACACTCTTTATGTAAAATGATCATGGCTCTGGATTATTATTCTTAAACTCTTCAAGGCAAGGGCTGTATTTTTTTTGTGGTGTGACTGACTTCTGAAGATTTCATCATCTTTTCCTTCTCTGTTGATATCAACAGAAGTCTGTAACTTTGGTATTTTATATCTTAATGGAATCAGATTATATTGAAAACCCCATCACACTAGCCAGCATCAGTTGCACAGAAATGTGTAACGTCTCCCAGGAGTAAAATTTCCACACAAGGAGTAGGGTTTTTGTGACTGTTTCAGCTCGATGTAGTTTGGTTTCCTGGACTTGTTAACATATGGGCTGAAAGGTGTTCCAAAACTGATGAAATTTAGTCCTGTTGGTATTTTATCCCCCAAACTATGTGATATTCACAGAGTGCTCGTTTTACTACATATGGTTTACAAAACTCCTAATATTAATAAGAAATAGGTATTTTTCATAAAGCCGGCTAAATTCTGGATGTTGGTGCAGTGTAATTTGAAAAAGCTTCTCAAAAGTGCCAGATCAGACATTGTGATGCCAAGCTGATGACCCAGAGGTGCCTCCAGCCCAGCACACACAGGCACTGAGGAGTTGTCGCTGCAGTGTCGAGCATCTGCATCACTGTGGGAACAGTTTCAACTCTTTACCTTCAGATTTTCATTCTTACCTGGGTTTTGGCATCCAGAATCAAACAGAACCTTTGAATCTGCTGTTAATGCTCAGCATTTGTCTCCCACTGGAGCTGGTACCATGTGCATGAGGGCTCTGCTGACTCAGGACTGGAGGGTGCCCTGGCTGGGTGAGGATCCAGCAGGGAGGGTGGGTGTGTGAGGTGGAGGAGAGAGGGAAATGTGAGGGGCAGGGAGGAGCAGGAGAGGCACATTTGGGAACAGGCTGCAGTTCCCTGCCAGGGTCCTGCCGGCCCAGCTTGGAGCATCTGCTGTTGCCGAGTGAGCAGCAGCTCCTGCTGCTCCTGGAAGTGCAGCCGCCCTGCCTGTGCTCGCCTGTCAGCGCTGCCAAGCGCTTCTGCTCCTGCTCCAATTAGAACAAGATACTTGCCAAAAGGAAAGCCACCAACTCAACATCAACATTACAGAAAAAGAACAAAAAAGCCCCAAACTCGCCTGCCAGCTAAAGCCTTCCCCTTCACCTTTCTTTTTAGCGAAGAGCAGTTTGAAACCCGCACTTCTTCGAGGTGTGCTCTCTATTTAAATTTCAGTTCCTTTCCTCCCTTTTTCTTTCGTGTGGTTTTATTCATATCTCTGATTAAGAAATAGCGATTTGCTCATTATCACTTAGCGTTGGAAAATTCTTTTTTTCTTCTCAAATGAGTTATAAAAGGCATCCTTTTTTATTTTTTTTTTTTAAGAAAAAGGTCTGGTTGCTCCTTTTGCAATAGAGTCTAGACACTCTAAGAGAACCGACTAGGGAAAAGATATATCTGCACTTAAAAAAATAAGGTAATTTTTAAATAACTCCCAAGAGAAAGTGGACATATGGTAAGAGATAAAACGTGTAACCTAACCGTATAGATATTTAGATTCACGCTGCCTTTTCCCGGCTCTGGCAGTGCTCTGTATGGCGAGATAAGGGCAGGCTCATAAGGCTGGGATTCAGTAGAGGCTACTTCGACAAGTTTCCACTCCGAGATTCTGTTCATCAACCTCTAATTAGCACTTCATCGCTTTCAGCTTTGTGTCACCCAGCTGACTAGAGGAAGATGACACCTCCAACTTGAACTGGGCTTTTTTCCATTTTCTTGGAGCTCATCAAGACATGTGGTGCTTTCTTAAAGTGCAGCTGGTGCTGGCACTTTCATTGTAAATTTAAATCGCTGTGTTTGGAAAAAGGTGATAAGAACAGTTTGTTTCATGTCCCTGGTGTTTAGCCTGAGGCAATTCCCAGCAAATATATTCAAGGCTCCTTCTGGTTTGATCTGCTACACTTTTTTGTGTTATTATTATTATTAATAACAATACTAGAAAATATGAACCTAACAGAGTATCCTGTGCAGGGTATAATTTTTTTCCCCACAGTCACTGAAGTCTAAGAGAAAACAAAACCTCTTTAAGTATCAATTTCGATAAATAGCAAATACATATATATATATATGTGTGTGTGTGTGTGTGTTGAGAGAAGGAGGAGTCAGGTTTTTTGCAAGTGTGGTGAGTTTTTTTACATTTTCTGTGACACAGGTTTTGGAGAAAAAGACATTTCATTTTTCTTGATTTAACATTCTCCTCTATTGTTCATGCTGTAGAAAATGTATGACAGTAGTTTATTACACAGCTTTTTCTGCCTATCCAATTATTATATTTCTCATGAAATAATGCCAAAGAACAATGGTATGTATTTAGCTCAAAGTACTTATAGAAATATGCCCAGAAATCCAGCTTTCAACATTTTATCTGTGTCCATTGTACTTTATTCTTAAATGCTGATTTGTGTGCATTCACACTGTTAAGATCTGAAGGCATACTGCTTAATTGACATATTTGCTGCTCTTTAGAGCGTGTGCCAAAATGAGTACAGCATTTAGAAAGGGGATTAAGAATTTACACATCAACTTTTCCATTTTCAAAATTTCCACATTATCGTGTAGCGCTTTCTTCTTCCGAACACGTACCCTGTACACACAACTTAGCCATGGAATTAAACCAAATCAGAGAAATTCCATCTCAGGAGAGCAGCTATTGTGTGTTTACTTAGGGAAACTTGGATACTTTTCAAGCACGCAGTTAAAAATAATGTTTCTTTTTTTCTGTACGGTAGGAATCAAAAATCACGTTTACTAGTCTTTTTCCTTTCTTTCAATATTTTTCCTAACCCTTAGAAATGAAACTCATACTAACAAAATTCCTATAATTTTTTATTTTTTTTAATGTGGCTTTTCTGATTTTGTGCATTTTAGTGCTGTTTGAGACCTAGGTCCTAAATACTACAGCAGCACAATAAATGTCATTAAAAGTCCGGGAACCTTCTATTGTGGCCTTATGGGGTGAGCACAGAATTGTGCCTCTCTTTCTTCAGTGAGACAGAAATGAAAGCATTTATGAGAAAAATTTAGCTCGATCCAACTTTTAAATCCTGAGCCAACACATTGGCTTAGATCTAATTTTTGCATTCTGACTAATAGTTCTGGTGTAAATTGCCATATTTCCATTGCTATAGAAATTAAACTCTCTGATTTCTGTATGTATGGAGAAATGAAACATATGTAGATAGTGGCACAATCCTGTATTTATGATATTCCATTTTTCTATAAATATAGATGTTCTGTGATTATCAATAGAGCTTCTCATTAAAATTCAGACTTGGCTACAAAATGAAGCCATTTTGTCTTAATATTTGAAAACCTAAAAATATATCTCCAGCTCTTCGAAAAATCTGTATTTTAGCATTTACATTCAGCAGTTTATTGCAGTAGGAAATATTTCAAACAGAAGAAAAAAAATGTTCCATCAAAGTACTCTAATGATTTAGAAGACCATTTTTTTCCCAAAACCCAAATATTAGGAATGGAGTTTAATCAAAGATCTAGTGCTGCGTTTCTACTGAAGGCAGGAAATAACTGATCATTTCTGTGAGTTTTTGAGAATCAACCTTGTTAGGAATAAGATGAAGCTCAATTGCAGTCTTGCAAAATTGGCCTCGTCTTTGCTGCATCCCTGTCACAAATGGCTTTACGTTGTGAAAGGCTTCTTTTAATGATTGTTTGCTCCTTTGAGGAACTGGCTGATTGTCTGCTGGTCTATTCATCTTAATTCAGACCCATTACCCTTCATTTTTCCTCTCTCCCCTTCAGCAGCTCCTGCTGTGGCCTCTGCTGTCCTACCCAAGAACACCAGAACATTTTGCTGTGGTGCCACAGGGAGTTCCTTGTGCTGCTGCCAAGCAGATATGAAGTACCTGGTCTCTATTCCAGGTACTTCATGGAGCTTTGTTACCTTCCCACCTTAATACCTGTGCTGGTTTAAAGGTAAACCAGCAGGGGAAATGAACCCAACTCAAAAGAGAGATTATAAGTCAGAATAACAATTTAATAAAATAATACAATAAACACAATTATACAGACAAACAGTTGGTTTTAACCCACAAAACCCAAATGTATAACCCAGCACCCTGGGGCATGAACAGAGTGGTGTTCATTGGGCCCCCTGAGTCCAAAGGAAAAGGAGAGGGGGAAACCTGTTGGTGAGAGTGCTGATGCAGTCTGGTTGAGAGTGGTGGTCTCAGTCTGGTTGAGAGTGGTGGTCTCAGTCTTCCTCTGGATCCCATGAGTGGTTAAAAATTCCCAAGCCCCCAAGATTATCTATCCTCCAGTTCAGGCAGGAATGCCCAGTGCCTCCCTCAGGGTGGGGAGTTCCACACTGGGGGTGAGGACAGGAGCACCCTCCTGTCTCACAGGCCTCTGAACACCCAGTTTACAGCCTGAGGAGTCAGGGCTGCTCTGGGCAGAGGGTGTAAATGGTCTATTGAGAACAGTTTCTGGGCAATGGCATGGAAGGCTGTAGAATACACAGTTTTGGGTTACACCCATCCAGTGATGAACTGGTCCCAGCTGTTCTAACTAGGGCAATGCCCAAAATCCCAGTTTGGCAACTTCCTCTGGCTCGTTCCTGACTGCCCTGACCACCCCTGACCTGGGCACCCAGGGTTCTCAGATTAACTCTTCTCCTCTGGTGTTTGAGAGGTTGGCTGTGGGCCAAGGTGTATCCTAGAGAGACACCTGGGACACAGGATGAGGGGTTGGGTTTTTTTACCTTGAGACCCTGGCTTTGGCCTCCTACTCGGTGCCCCCGGGGTGACTGACAGAACTGCTCCTGTGCCTGCAGGAGCAGAGCACAGGGAGGCCTCTGCTTTGATGAAAGTTTACCTACAGGGGGTTTCAGGCAGCCAAGTACATGGATCTCACCTTCAGTACATGGGGCTTGACTGATCTGTGTCTCTCTGTCTCAGTTTTTCTGCCTTGGGAAAAGCCTTGGTCTTCTGCCACTGGTAGAACACTGTGGATGGCAATCCTCTATTTCCCCCAAAATTTCAAACAGATTCCTTTTGTTTTTTCCCAGCAGATGTCAGAACAAAGGTATTTTATGACCTCTGGCTGTATAAATAGTTATGTGAGTAAGAGTTGCTCGCAGTTTTCACGTATTTTGGCTCTCCACACTAGTGCACAGCAGTCATCTATCAGAGAACAGCTAGGATAGGATTGGATGGAGAGATCTGCATGGATTGACAATTGGTGATAAATGAGGATCTTCTTATTAACTGGGGATAAGAGATATTTCCTGGTGAGGGCCGAATTCTCCATACAGAGACAAGAAAGGAACGGTGGCAGGGTCTATCTGTTAGTTGCTAGGCACTTAATTCATCCTTAGACCTCAAGGACTCAGCATGGGGAACAACAGAGATAAATAATTTGCATTGGCTGTGTCATCTCTTGCTTTTGCCAGAAAGTGTCAGGTTTTCCTTGCCCAGTAATAGCACTGATGGCAATTATTACATTATATGCAGAATAACCGTATACCTGTGTAGAAATGTGGATTAAATAAATGGTGCAAAAAAAGATTATGAGCATGGAAATGTTTGTGTGAGCCAAAGTCAGTGTAATTCAGCACCACAATGATAACCCAACAATATAACCAATATAAGTACAGATATAACGGTATGAAACAACATATTGTCAGAAGCAATAAGAAAGATTTAGCAATGTGTAAACAGGACAGATCCACAAGAGGCCAAGCCTGGCAGTATTTATTATACATACCTACCTAACTGAAAGCCATACTGAGCAGAATGTAAAAGAGAAAGAAACGGTAAATTGGGATGGCTTTTTTATTATTTGGAATTTGCATTCCACGAGAGTTCCCAGTTTTTTGTGAGTCTCATTTTTAAGAGCATTTAGCTTTTATGTGACTCTTAATTCATCAGTGTGCAAACACGAGCTGCAAACAGCTGCAGTGGTGGCTCAGATGAGAGCTGGGAAGGTGTGTGCTGCTGAGCCCTGGGTTAGTGCACCACTAAACATGGAATGGGCACGGAAATGTGTCCCTTGTCCCCACCGGGAGAGAGCCAGCTCTGGAAGAGGGATGTGCAGCCCCTGTTCACTGCTCTCTGTTGGCAGCACAAACCTGCCTGAAGCCATTGCAGAGAGATGGGGTGACAGTGAGACTATTGCTGCTTTTGCCCTCTTTTGTGTGGTGAGGCCAGCTCAGCAGTTAAATAAGAAAAATGGAAAAAAAAAAAAGCGATCCCCAACTGCATCCTTTCCTGAAGCTCTTTCTCAGCATGCATTTGGTCAGAGCTCCAGGAAGCAACCTTACCACTCCCAGCATTAGCAAATTAAGGTTACACATTATACATTATGAGATTGGCTTGAAAATCATGAAATTACAAAACCAGAGGAGAGGAGGAGAAAAAAAACATATTTCTCTTTTTTTTAATAATTATTTGCCTTTTTTTAAATGAACTTTTAGAATATATTAGGATTGTATTTTCAAACTTTTCCTGACCTGATATTCTGATAACCAGGGCTCTGCAAAGCAGTAAGTGTTGTGAAATCTTAGTAAACCCATGAATTTTCAATGCACATTGCAGCTGAGCTGGGCCAAATGCTCCTTTGGCTCCTGGGGCAGTGCAGGCTTCTAAAAAGTCACTGCTTCACCTAAGTGAGGCTTTGTGTTTCTGAAAATTAGTATAATTGAGCCACAGAATAACAATAAAACATGGCCTTAGCTGTAAACTTTAATGTATGATGATTTTGAAAAACTTAAATTGAAAGCAAACACCTTTGACTTTTAGAGATTCATAGTACTAAGGGTGTTCTTCGTTTAAACCCACTGGACAGTGTAACCTTGGTCCTGTTCAAACCAGGCATATGGATTTCTGTGGGACCAGGATTTCCCCAGTAAGCCTTCCAACTAGCTAAACTTTTTAAAAAAAGTTTAGAATATGTTTTATCCTACTCTTCTCGTGGATTGTATTCTGCTGGTTTTGCTGTTATCTGGGGCCTGGGACAGTGTATTTTCTGAGAGGAGGATGAGAAGCTGTTTGTATTTTCTGTAATAATGCTTACTGTCTTAACACAAAGCATGCTCTGCTTGAGCCTGATGGTCTGATATGTGTTTTACATGTCTATGTCCTGCTGGGGAATTGGTTATAGGCATACAGATGACTGTAACTCCTCTCTTTTCCTGCCTTGTTTTGACCTGAGTGAAGCTAAGCTTCTGCAAATAAAAACTTAGACGTTGAGCGTTTAGCCATTATGTACATTTACATCTGTGTATAAAGGTAAGTTATCTTAATTCTGAGCTCTTTCTGCTTCATAATGTGATTGCCTTGCAAGCCAGAAACAAGTAGTAATGGCTTAACTGTGCCAACAAAGCACTTCACGTGGGGCACAGGTTTGGAAATGAACTTCAGCACAGACCTTGTAGACATCTGAACTCTATAAATCCACAGGTGTTTAAGTAGCCCTGAGGGCTAGGTCAGATAGCAGACTTGTTTCAGTATGACTTTACAAGGATTTAGTACTGTGTAAACAACACTTGCAAGGTTTTCTCTTTACTGCTGAGTAAAACCAGTAGCAGGAAGAGCCACCTTTGATTTTCCTCCTGTAAAATGTACAGTGGTTTTTATTCCATAAGCAGTGTTTGCCAGGACGTTTTTGAGCAAGACTACAGACAAAATTAAACTTTCTTAACTGACGTGTTTTGAGAAAAGATGATAGAAATTGTACCATTCTTGAAAGGAAATTGCAGGGGAGCTGAAGGGTTTGGTTTTTTCTTTCTTTTCTGTCGCTTTTGTTTGTTGTTGATTTTGGTCTTTGTTTTGAGAGAAGCATTTGAGTCCTTCTGGAGGAAGATAAATTAGGCTGTAGTTTTATGTGTGAATGCAGTCTGCAGATCTTAGGTCTGTGCATTTCCACCTCAAGTAGTGTTGTCATTAAAATTTCGTAAGCAGATGGGCTTATTTCTCAGCAAAGTAACCCCAAAGCCAGCTCACACAGAAATACTGCTGAATTGATGTTGGGAGAGAAAAACAGTCTAGCTAATGCTGAGTGCTGAGAACAGTGTTCTATTTTTACCCCCAAATCTGGTCTCGTAGTAGTAGTGAAGGATTTTCATCAATACCTTAAAAAAACCAAACCAAAAAAAAAAAAACCAAAACAAACCAAACAAGCAAAAAAACCACACACCCCCCAAAAACTCTAAAGGACTGCCCAGAATAAATCAGCTTGAATGGGGAAACTAGATCCTAAGGAGGAGGTGTAAGGAGCTGAAAGGAGTGGAACAGCCCTCAGAAAGGGAAAACAAGATAACTGGAACCTGAGTGGAGTAACAGCAATTAGGAACTGGAGAAGGAAATTAAAATCCGTAGGGAATTCAGTATCTGAGAAAGGAACTGAGAGAAATCTATTGAGGTTTATGAGAGGACAATTACTCCAAAACCTTAATTAACTCACACACAAAGCTTGGCTGAAGCTCCTCCTTGGCCTTGTTTTCACACTATAATGTATGACTCAAGAAAATACAAATAATTTCTTCAGTAGTTAATGAAAGCTTATTGATCAGTGTATCAATGCATAGGAGTGATAGCTAATGATTTCCTGTTTTCCTGCAGGATTTTTTTTCTGCTCCTTTGCCCCTTATTTAGATTTAAAGGTATTTTGAGCATGGATGTATGGCTGGGATTTAAGATGCATCAGTTGCATAAGTTATTTAAGTTTTGCTGTAGCTAATCACAGTGTTTATGATGTGAGATTTTTTTTTCCTAGTCAGCACAGAGATTTGCAAGAATATGTTGTACAGACAGCTAGATGTTTGCTAAATTTTGATGATAAAGAGAGACAGTTGTGATTCCCTTCGCTCTGTCCTGGGTTGTGCTTTTTTTGGCAGTTTAGTCAAGTTTGTGCTACGTGGCCCTTTCTTTCTGGACTGAAGTGTTTGTCACAAATGTACAGGTTGAATCTGGTGTTCTCTGTGCCTCCAAGCTGTCAGCTACCCTGGCATCTGTCTGCCACTCTCAAAGTCAAAGTTTCCTTTCTCAGGCAGTGACTGCCCGGAACACAACCAAAGGTATAACTTCCACTGGTTCAATTTAACTGAATTACTGCAACTGTGTCTTGGAATGGGATGATATTGCATAAATAAATTCTATGGAAACATCCTTGTGGCTGCATAAACCAGCAAATCTCAGTGCTCAGAGATGTCAGGAATTTAAGAGGATAGGACAATATATATCATGCTGAAATTTTATCCTTTTTCAGATAAATGATCAGATTTGGTACCTTCAGTTCCCAAAAACACAATCTGAGAAAATTTTCATCTTCTCTGGAAGTGGACCCAGATTATGCAACCAGATTTTGAATTGTCTTATTTTTGTCACCAATTGATCACTTTTTTTAACACCAAAAAAATGTGTATGTTATGTTGTCTGGGAAACATTGGGTTTGAAGCATTGTAAGCCAAGAATTTTATTCATCTTCCCCACCCTCCCCTTCCATTCTTCAGGTTATTTAAAAAACCTGCCTCTTTACAAATCACATTAGGTTTGTTGTATGCATTAAATGAGAGGCTTTCCACTTCCAGAGCGGGCTGTATGAACAATTGTCTTATGTGTACATCAACCAGCATCCTACCTAAGTGCAATGAATTTGGGTTGTGTTAATTACAAGGTGCATTTGGCTGTGTCTATATGATAGATTAACAGTTCCAAATAACATGATATGCAAATGAAAGGAAATTCTTTTTCCATTTTATAGCTGAGAAATACAGTGTACTCTGAAAAGAAATAGAACTGCAGCTACGCCAGTGACTCGCTAGTCTGTGTATATCAACACTCACCCACATAAGAAAACTCACATGAAATTGGATTATTACAATGTTTATGCATGGTGGGGTTGTCCTAAAGTCTGAATGTTAAAGGATACACTGGAAAAATGAACCAGTGCATACCATTGTAAGTGGTGCATAAGGACATTGTTCAACATTCTCCAAATATATTTATGCAAATACTCAGAAATCAAGTATACCTACGTCTCACTTGTGGATTCCAAGATAGTTTGGAATTTCATGGGGTGGGGTTTTTTCCATGTAATTTTGCATTATTCATCAATGGAAAATCTTTTTCATGTGTCTACCTCAAATTCAAAAGAGAAAATGTTGTAGTTAAAAGACTGTGTAGTAGCAGTCCACTGCCTAAAAGAAATTCTGAGGTCCAGCAGAATTCACCAGCAGTTCAGGTCTAGTCTCACAAATTCCAACCCCCCCCTTTTTTTTTTATTTATTTTACTTGTTTTGTTGGGGGAGGGTGTGTTGGTTGTTTTGTTGTTGTTGCTGTTTGTTTGATTGGTTGTTTTTGGTGGCTGGTTTAGTTTTGCTTAGGTAAACTGTATAGTAGAGATGCAGCAAAATTAGATACAAAATTTAAGTCTCATCTTCTTCTCATCTTTCATGCGCTGGAGTTAATAATTGTAAAGACCTTGATGCTCTCAAACATTGCTGTGATTAGGATGATGTAAAGTGCCTACAACAAATGGTATATTCATGAGCTGGGGATTTTAACAAGTTTGCCATAATCAGAGTTTGTTGTGGGGCAGCCTGTGGAGAGCTAACAGAGTATTCTGCATTTCCCTCCAGCTGAACTCTGTGCAGTTGGCATTGCAGAAGGTATTTTTAACGGGGTTAACTGGAACTGGGAGGCCTCCCTGGGCTGGATTTGCTGGCAGCTGGATCTATTAACTGGTGTGATCACTGTACCTTTCAGTCAGAGATATTCTGAATTCTCTGTCAACAATAAACGTCCTCCCTCCTCTTCCCTTCAGCTTTCCAAGAGGGGCCAGCATTCGATGCTCTGTTTTTCAGGAACTTCTTGCTTGGATAGATAATCAGGTTGTTGGGCTTTTGTAGTAGAAATAAAGAGCCTAAAAATGTTTAAGACCACAGAGACACACTGAGGAGGAGATTAAAATATTCCTCCTGCATTGTGAGGCCATGCACTTAAAGAGCCAGAGCTTCACTGAAAGAGTGGCTTTAACCATGAAATAAGGAAGCTGCACTGCACAAAGTTGTAGCAATAAGAATTCTTTCATTAGGAAGAAAGAAAAACACAAATGCAAGACAGGAGAAAATGTTTCTCAGTTAAAATGACTTAAAATTGCTCTGGTTTTTTGTGTGTAGTGCACTTAAATAGTGAGGTGTCTGTTGTTATGAAAAACAGCACTGCTGTTTCCATGATTTCTTCTCCTCTGTATTTCATTGGCTACCTGCCTATCTTTAATGTGGTGTTAAAAATTTTGCCTTATGAATTATTAAGGTGGAATTCTGCTTTTCTATTTTTATTCACGTTTCTCACAACTGCTTGATTTCTACAATACATCAAAGCAAAAACAAGGATAAAACCAATCCTGGAAATTCCTGGAAGCGCGTTGACATTGATTGTGAAAAACACCACAGAAATTAAATCTGGATTTCCAGTCCTCTAGTGAGACGTGGAATAGGGAATTTCAAAGACTGATGCATCTTTAAACCAAAAGAAACTGTAGTCATTGTTTCTGATCTTTAGGATAATCGAGCACAAATGCAGTGAGCTCTGTAATTTATGGTTTAGTTTAGTTGCACCTCTAATTAAAAGCAAACACAAAGTGTGTTTGTAAGTTCCCTTTGTTTGAATGGGAACAGGCAAACCCTTTCTGAAATAACTCCTCTTTCTTCATACAAGTTGCAGCTCTGGGAGCTCTGAAAGGACCTGAAACTGGTTGATGGGAAGTGGCTCCCCATAACTAATTCTAGCTGGGAGGGCACCGCCATTTCAGTCTTTTGTATTGTCTTTCTATTTTAAAAAAGATGAGGAGAAATCAGAATGCTAACCAACAGGGGCTGCCAGAAAAGGCTATTTAAAAAAAAAATAGTAGAAATGATGTTAGGCAGAGGTTTTAATGTCTGTGGCCTCACCAAAGGAACCGACAAACTATCCCATTTTAATAATTTTTTTGCATTAGTTTAAGTTTTTTGTTTCAAAAGAAACAAAATGGGTTATCTTGTGCTTTAGAGATCATTGTGTACTGTGTGCTAATCTAGAGACTGTCTCTAGATTTTAGAAGGGTCCCTTTATAGGCATTATGAACTAATTTACAGGACTGATCAGAGAGGCTCTTCTTGTGTTCATCAACAGTGTTTCTGAAATAAGTGTAGTAAAAATGGTTTGGGTTCCCAAACATTAATTTCCCTTAACATTTCAAAAGCTACTTGTTTGTGAAAAGACTGGACTTGAGTATTCACTACAGTTCTCTGAATGCTTCTCTGCATCCATCTGTGCTTAGTTCTGTCTTGCTGCAATGACTTATTCCTGCTTATTTTCTGTTGCCATTGTACAAATGGTCTTTTGGTAATTAGAAGTGCTTTTTTTATTTTTTTCAACCTGCATATATATATATATATATATATATAAAGCAGCAGAAAACTGGCATCACATAAAGCGTGCACATCATTATTGTTTGCTTGGGGAACTTGTTACATGAGGGAAACACTTCATTTGAGGGAACAATTTAATTGAATTTTGATGCAGCTAAATAGCACCTTTGTTAAAATCAAAATGACCTTGTGTAAATGTACTTCAGAAAGCCACCCAGGTAAAAGAACAGGTAAAAGAATTCAGTAACTGCAGTGCATTTTACGAGGTTGTATTTTTATTAAATTGATCACAATTTTACCCTCTATTTTTTCCATATATGGGGGGGAGTAGATGAACAATTTCCATTTTTAAAACATTCTTGCTTTATAAATTAGTTCCCTTTCTTTCAGCTTTTATACTCCACGCTCCAGATAATAAATGTGCTCACAAAAGACTTGTCTGAAATAATGAAGCTGTTAAAGAACATTGTAATTTTTTACTTTAATAAAATTAATCTGGCCCTGTAAACCATTGGAAGGCAAACTTGCTCTTAGAATGCATCACAGTAGCACGTTTGTGACACTGATAGATAACTATTAACTCCTTTCAAGCTTTAAAATGCTTCAGAATGCCAAAGTAAAGAATCTAAAACTGCAGATCTTATTCAAATGAATCAGGATAGAGCAGATGGTTGAAGAAGGCACACAAGCAAGAAGTAAATCTCCTGTTCTCCCTTTCTGATTGCTTTGCCCACAGAGGAATAATGATTCAAAGAAAATCAGTAATCATGGCGGATGCCATTAGCATATTCCCAATAAGGGAGCTTACACAAAAATTCCCAGAGAAAATGAATGGCTGCTGGTATAGATCAGTGTGCAAATACTGCATTTCCAGCTGCCTCCCAGAACATAGATTTTCCAAGGCGTTTAGAAATGAAGTTTGAAAAACTGAATTAAAAGAATCGCCCGTTTGCTCAGAGAAGAGCCGGATGTTTTATTAACCAACCACTACAGCTGTATTTAACACCCTGGGCAGTTGTGATGCTGAGCTGAGCAGCCTCAAAAGTGTTAAAATTAAGGTATCAGCAACCCTTCAAGAAATATAGGGAGACCCTTTCCCTGCTGGGTTGTTTCTGTGTGGAGAGGGTGTGCAAAGTGCTGTAAATCCCTTCCCCGACACGTTTGCAGGTCGTGTTGTTGGGAGCGCCTGTGGTAAATGTCGGCTCTCTTGGCTCCTCACAGAACTTATTAAGTCGTTCACAAATCAGTGGCAAAGCAAAACATCTTCTCCAAGTGTTGGGGAAGGAGCACTAACCTGGATAAATGGCTGTTTTCCTGTCTGTCCATGAGCGATGGGAAGCCCATCAGCCAGTGTGAACGAGCATGGCACTGTCTGAACAGTCAAACTGCCTCCTTTCATTGGGATTTTCGCTTGGGACAGTTCAAAATGAGAACAAATCCAAGGAGTGCAGGCGGGATTGTCACATTCTCCTGCTTAATACAGTTCAGAAAGTAATGCAGTATTTTGTTATTCTCATTCCCTTTAATTTCATCATATAGGGGAAGTCTAAGGGCAGATCATCCCAGCTCTGGCCTCTGGGAAATGCATGTCGAATTCCTTGTGTGCCAGGCTGAATGTGGGACTCCTGTGGGTCCCAAAGGAAACAACAGACCAACAGTCACTCCAATAAGCACCATCACCTAGCTGGCTGATAAATCTCCTCAGAAAAGCAACCGTGAGACGCGGTATTGACAGGTTTTGTTGGTGGGATAAGAGACAAAGTAGGTGAGGGCGACCACGTTCCTGCAGATACCACCATTGATCGAGCCTGCAGGAGGCAAATGGTTAAAGGATTCAATAGGAACTGTCACAGTAGTTTCAGTTTTATTATTGAAACCCAAACTTTCGGTGGCAGTGGACAGATTGCCTTCATTTTTCATCCATGAAACATCTTCAACGTTTCCTTAAAAAAAAAAAAAATCTTTTAAACCAGCACTGCAACCAATAATGCCTTTTATGTATACTAAGATGGTAGAAACCATTAATAAAATGCCTGTCAACTGCACATCTCCCTTTTCTCTTTAGCAAAAAAAGGAGAAATCATTAATTACAGTTTCTGTCACACACAAAAGACATGTTTTTTTGTTCTGGTCTTTTAGCACTTTAACAGCATGAATTCACCTAGTGGCCACCTATTCTGCAAAATTTGAAAAGGGATGTGTCCTTATCCATCTCTGCAAAACCTTCTGAAGACATTGCATGTGTCTGCCTGGGTAACAAATGTGGTATTTTGGGTTGACACTGAAAAGGAGGATTATGAATATGGATAGGATGCAAATACTCCATCTATCTTAATCAGAATACAGGAATTCAAGCTGTTGTAGAAGGAGGGGGAAGGAAGGGGGGGGGGAACCTTAGAAACCTGAGCTGTAGGGGCCTGATTCTGCTCTCACCACTATCAGCTGGAGTTTCAGCACTGGAGTGACTGAGGTCAGGGCTGGGCAGTAAATTTACACCATCTTCTGTAAGGTTGGCATTTTACAGGCAGCTCTGCCAAACACCTTGGCTCTGATTGAGATTGCTTGCTCTGCTGAACTCAGATGTATTTTAAGTATTTGCTGGAAGGTGGACTTAAAAATCACCACTGCTCATTTATTCGTCACGTCTGAAAAGTATATAATTGGGTAGGGGTTTTTTAATGTATAAAAATTAATTTAAAAAAAACCCTACATATTGAAATTTTGAAAGGAATGTACAAGGAGATGTAAGTAATAACAGTTTTTGGGGGCAGACATTTGTTAATATTTCAATTTATCTAACCAGGATAATGTCAACAAAAAGGTCTCCAGTGTCTAGGTTTTTCCCAGCTCACCATTTCCTATCATTTAATGGATGTCTGTGGTGTTTGTAAAAACAGAATACTAACAAAATAGCTTTTCATTTTTTTTTTCAATTTATTTCTGTAAACTTTGAGAACTGCATTTTTGTAGGTTTTGTTTTTGTTCGGTGCTATCTAAATATTTTGTGAAGCCCATACAGAGGATTCTTCTCTCTTTTGAAGGAAGTCATCACTGAAATCTGGCAAATCATAAATCAAAATGTTTTCATTGTGAGCATATGAGACTTTTTTCAGCCTTCAGATCTAATGAAACAGAAAGCAAATACAATACTCTCATTCACTCAGAAGGTAAACATATGTCTAATAGAGGCTTCTGAAATGTGTCATTTATGTGTTTCAGTCTCAATATGTGTCTCATCAATTGTAAATGAAAGGCCCAACCTGTCTATTTGGGTCTTTCACAAAAATATCAGTTTGAAAAAAAAAAAAAAAAAAGTCTTAGTAAAATGGAAATTTAAGGCCAAATCCTCAACTGACATAAAAACACAGTAAATGAACAGGCTTAAGTATGTGTTTCACATTATAAATGCAGGATATAAATCCAGAAGTGGTGACTTCAGTTCCTTAATGCTCCTACTTTTGGTGTCATCACTTACAGTTGCTCGATTAGGGAAAATTAAATTTTACATGGCTTTATTCTGATATTGTGACTACAAGTAGACCAATATTTTTGTAGCCCAATATATGAATAAAATATGTACTGGAACAAAATCCATCTTAGTATCTGGCAACTTTAATGCCAAAGTTAAGTGGATTCCCAGTAGAAACCATGGTAAGTTTGGGTCTTCCATTTCTTCTATGCTTTTGTATTGAGCAGTACAGTCGAGGCCTTTAATCACCCATGGGAATGTAAACAAGTATTTTCAGCTCACGTGTTTCACATTATCTGTTTCTATGATTATGTGCCAAAATCTGGAGTGAGGACCTAGTCCTGCACAGCTGAAGTCAGTAGAAATCTTACCATTCCTTTTAAAGTCATGAAAATTACAACTCTCTGTGTTTTAATAATCGTCTGACTCTGAAATGTGTGGAGTTAGTACATTCAGAATTTGCCTGAGCTGTAGTCCTCTTACATGCATGATTGAATTTGAAAGTAGTTTAATGCTCTTTTTCCTTCACAATGTAGAGTCAAGTCTGTGATGTTCTCGCTCTGCTGTCAATGAGAGAGTTTTGTCAGAGGGTTTATTCATTTGGGGTTTGATGAGGAGTATGGGTGAGCTGTACTATAGGGTTTGATGCACTAAAATACATGACTGGTGTGGCTGAGAGATAGAGCATGAATGCAGCTCTTAATCTGTCCCTCCTGAAACACAACCACTGGCCAGTCTGTGAGCTACAGGCACCATTTTCACCCTAAATGTTGTTAAACCTGTGGTGAGCAGAATATTTTAGTAGCATTGGTTAAAAATGTCATGTCTGAAAAATCTGGCAAGCATTCAGAGTCATTTAATCTTTCATCAAGATTTAATCAGAATGGTCTTATATCTCTTTGGTGCATTGTCAAATGCTCACCACAATTTGTCTCCCCCCATGGTGGACTGACAGATTGAGCAAATAAGCAAAGAGCTGGAACATTTGACTGTAATTGCAGTGTCAGCACTGCTAAACTGTATTTATGAGAAGAAAGTTAACACTGTGACATTAATAATTTCATCAGTTTTACATGTGTTTGCTTCACAAACAAGGACGCTTTTTTCTATGAATTGTCTGTGACCAATACTTTGTTCTCCTGGAAGGAGGCTGCAAATTCCAGTTTTGAAAGAAAAGCGGGCACAAAAAAATAGCTTTGTCCCACATTACTATGTTTGGGGAATTAACAAAGAAATCTTTTAAATATGTGCACTGATCCAAGCTCTATAAACTGCACATTTCCTCTCAATAAGCAAAAAAATAATGACTAGAAGCAAACAATAGAATAGGCAGGGCTAGGGAGTGTAGTATTTTGTCTGGATGTACTGTAGCTCTAAAATTGCTTTAGGCAGATACATGAAGTCTTTTAGTTTTTCTTGACTCTTTCAACCACTAGTGCTCACCTGCACTTCCAGTGATTTATGGCACTGTACCAAATGTACTGGCTAATAAAGACAGTTTGTTACTCTCTAATTTTGGAGGGACATAACACATGAAACTGCAGCAGCCTCTTACCTACATATTTCACTCTGTAAAGGGAAACATAAGAGAGAACATGACGTGTATTAAAGAAGTGAATTACAAAGTTATACTCCTTAGCCCAATAAAGCACTGTTGGCTGTCATACCTCTGAGGACTGAGGTGTTGTTTTGCACTACAGCTTAATCAACTGGGCCTGGACTGTTCCTTGGTGTTGGTGTGCCCTAGGCAGTGTAAATGCTGTGATTCACATGCACGATCACATGAGCCTGTGCTGTGCATTTTATACAGTGGTGAATGAAATTATATGTTAGAATGATTGATCACACACTTCTTAGCCACTTAAATTATGAGAAGGTAGACTTAAAAAAATATATACAGTGATTCACAAAATTGTGAAGCCACTTCCATGGGTCTTTAAACTCTGCTGCTTGTGATCCTGGCCCAGGTGAGATTGAGTCACAGAGTCACAGCATGTGCTGGAGTTGGAGGGGACCCACAGGATTATTGAGTCCAACCCTCAGCCCTGCACAGGCCCAACCCCAAGAGTCACCCCATGGTGCTGAGAGCATTGTCCAAACACTTCCTGGGCTCTGTCAGCCTTGGTGCTGTGCCCACTGCCCTGGGGAGCCTGGTCAGTGCCCAACCACCCTTGGCTGAAGGACTGTTTTCTAACATCCAACCTAAACCTCAATAGACTTTCCAGCTATGATGGAGAAAAATGCAATTATCCAAGCTCTAGCATTTTTGAGGGTGTAGCCAACACGCTTTGAAAATGAAACAGTGCTGTTGATGCTAATTTAGTATTCTTGTTGTCTTTTTAATTTGTAAATAGGTGTATATGTTCACATACGCACCAGAAAACATCAGCTACTTACACTTTTGTGCTTCCACGAGGTTGGAAATGTTCTGGATTCCATGGCAGGGAAAGAGACCAGTCTCATGTATGTTCTTTTGCCGTGTTCCCCCTTAATCAGTCATCTGAAGTGAAACACTGGCATTAGAAGAGCACTAATATCAGGCGTTCATATATTGTTATTAGTGTCACCATGTCACTGAAGCCCAGGAACTGCACCCTGGAAAGTTTCTTGCCCATATCTCAGTTGGAGGAACAAGTAGCTGACAGACAGAGACTGCTAGGGCAGGGTGCAAGAGACCTGTTTCCATAGGATCCAGCACATATCCTTTGGTTTTCCCTGTGCCCAGATGGTGCAGCTCCTTCAAGACTCAGGAGTGTGCAGATAAACTGAGCCATCTGGACCCAGCAACCCCCTGAGGCTCCTGCAGTGACCAGGGCAGCTCGTGTGGGCTTGTGTGATTGCTGGCAGATCACACATGTGCAGAAAGCAAGATTTCTACCCTTTAAGCACCATCAATCACAAAACAACCTAGGGATGCTTTAATTTTAATTTTAGTGGCAATGGGATCTTCCAACAAATCGCCCACAGGAAGCTCATCTCCCAAAACCTGAGGGACTCCTCAGATATCATGGAATGACAACATGAACCTCTTTGCCAGCTATCACATCTAGAGATTGCTTTGAATTTTTCCATAGCCCTTCCAAGGCCTGAGCTGCTGTAATATCTCTTCCCCAAATGTAAGTCCCATGCACATCCAGAGATGTGGGAAGAGAAATAAAAAACTATGTAAAATTTGTTAGCAAAGTTTTTCTGGGGAATTACCACTCTCTGTGTTTGTGGAAAGGCCAGGTACAGCATGCCTCACTGATGCTGACAGGATAAGAATAAGTAACATTATGCACATGTGTGTCTTTTATGTCTACATGAAACCTGGAATAGAAATTTCAGCACTAGACAGACTGAAAAAAAAACCCCACTCTCTATAAACTGAATCAAAAAACTCACAAAAATGTGATGAAATAATATCTGGATCACCTTGCACAATTGTCAAATTATAAAAACAGGCACAGAGGATGTAGCATAATTCACAGAATAGGCAAATCACAACACAGTTACTCCAAGGGCAGGATGTCTTGCTGGATAAAGCATCTGACACTTTCTTTTGAGGTCTCTGGAATATCATCACCCTTCTTTGAAGTGAAGGCAGTTGAACTGTCTGAAATTTGACCACATCACTAAACTAGGAAAGCTTTGCAGTGTTTGGTGCAGTTGAGGTGTTCAGGTGAGGTCAGAACTGAGTGAGCATGAGGAGTGAATCATTCGCCACCAAGAAGAGATTCCAATGGGAAAGCAGAAATGTATTCAGTGGGATAGTAATGCAGAATTCACATTACAAAGCTGCCAGCTTTGTACCTGGCCTGTAAATGCTTTGAAAGCTGCTTTCTGTGCATCAGCTTCACCATCCTTGAGTTTACTCTGTCTTTCCAAAGGAAGGTGGGTTAGAGGCCAGCTGGTTGCAAGACTTTTTAAGCTTTTACTTTCACAGATGAGTCTCTCTCCAGCCAAGCAGTGACGAGTTCACTGCCAGAGCAGTGCAGGGAAACTCTTAGTGAGATTGTCTTCCTTTCACCTGGCATACAGAAAACAGGGTTGCCTCATTTATTTCCTGTCTGTTTTTGACATAACCTTTATGAGATGAAATATAAACCAGAATTAGTTTGCAATTAGTTTCAGATCTTGGGGTGAATAACTAGAATCTCTTGAACATGCTAATATATAATGATTGTGCTCAGTGATCTTAATATGGATTTGTTCTGTGTTCAACCCAGTTGGACCCATGTATCTATGTACAGTGTGCTCATTTTATCTGTAGTGTGAAGTTATTATCCATCTGCAGGTTCTGTAGTGGTAAAATGCCTCTTTTTCTCCACTCTGCCTTAGTGGAATAATTATTACCCAAGCTGTGTTTTGGATATGACACTTAGGAGACCAGTTCTGACACTTCCACATCTTAATCTTTCAAAATGGTTGAACACATGAGAAATGACTGCTCAGAAGAGGGAGCAAGGGTCCCTCCCAGTGCTTTTCTTCCTCTGTCCCATTGCCCTGGGGCAGTTTTCCTGCCCCCCTGCCCCACTCAGATAATTGCTTTCTAACAGGTACAGAATGAAGGGCTTTGGGACAGGTGGGTTTATATTAATTTACTGTAAATCTGTCTGCCTGCACTGTAGTAAAGTAAAGCACAGTGAAGCAAAAGAGAGGTGGCCAGCAGGACTTAAACAGTGATGCTTGGTGCTGGTTTCCTTCCCTGCCTGCCTCCCTCCCCTGGCTGAGCCTATTTCCACATCCTATGGAGGGCCATTCAAGCAAGAAAGCCCTTTTTAACCATCATTCATGGAAAGGGTATTAGGCTGCCCAGAGCTGGGCTGGCACACTCTCTGCTGAGCTCACTGCTCAGATGAGTTTTTTGAGCCAGTTATTCCTCACGTGCTACCAGGGAGGACTTGTTCAGACAGCACAGTGACCCCGGGATGGCATGTAGGGATTTAGCCCAGTGCCTGCATGGGACAGCCTTTTTAATCCTTGTTAGACTCTCTACAGCAGGGCACGCTCAGCAATGCTGAGAAATGGCTCTCAGCCTTTCACAGCCTGAGGGCAAAACCAGAATTTGAGAGTTTGTTGGGGTTGCTGTAAGTGTGTTTATATTTTATTTATGTTAATGCCCCTATTGAAATAAAAGGCTTCTTTTAACCTTTTCTTAAGACGAACAACGATCCCAAGTGATACACTCAGATTGATGTTTCCTGCCTTTTTGAGATTTAGCACAAAGTAGTGACTGATGACCTAACAGGAAAATTAATTTCATTTACTCTGGCAGTATTATCTTTGTTTGGGAAATTAATATTAATATGAAGACAAAATACACGATGATAATTGTATTTAGGAGCACCTATCTGTCAGCAGGAAACAGAGGAAAGTACACTTCACATGTAATCTGAGTAAGAAAAAGGTTTATTGGGAAATTTTCTGGAAACGGGGGGCTAACCAATGTTATAAACATATTTGTTCACACTCCTCACAGCTGCTATTTTTCATTAATATATATCATGGTCATTTTCTCTTAAAAGAACCACAGGAAGAGACAATGAGGTATTTTTAAGAATATGAATCTGTGGTGGGCGTGCATTTTGATCTTATTGATTTAAAACAAAATACAATGGCAGCAGAAATATCGTGATTGCTGATGTGTTTTAGTGACACTGAAAATGAGAATTGCCAGTAATCACAATAGCTCAGGGTGGAGTTTTGTTGTTCAATTCTGTTACTGGCAAGGTGCAAAAGCAATGACAAAATATGTATTTCCTTTTTAGCATATTAGAACAATTTAGCTTCACGATTATCTAGTTGTCTTTGTTCACAGCTGGTGAGTTTATTCAGGATGCTTTTAAAACAACTAGTTGTGAGGATGAAACACTTTGTTTATTCTTTGACAAAATAAAGCAGAAAAATTTTCAAAATAAGTAATAACACAGTTTAATTTTAAGTCAAATGTAAAAATACAGGATGGCAAAATTAACCAGCTACATTCAAGAACAAAAATGAGCTTTTTCCAGCAAAATGTGGAGAGTTTCATTTTGATATTTGATTCAAACTCCATACCTTTTATGGAAAGTGAGGCACTGAAAAACATTAGTTCATATCATGTCCAGCTCAAAGTTATGTTCAATATTTTTGTTTTACTGACAAACATTGTTTTTCCAGTATCTTGAACATGACATCAGTCTTTCAAACAAATTTTCAAATAAATTACAGCCAATCTCACCTGCACTGTTTCTGTGAGAATGTTAATTTCTTGTTAAGGGAAATGAATTTATTTGGAGACGGTGTGGGAAAATAAAAAGTGGTTGGAGAGTGAAAAATTAGAGAAAGCAAGAGAAAGTGAAATAGAAGAATGGAGTGTCAGTCATTTATTAAAAATTTGTTGGAAAACTTTGCCGCTTGTTTCTTCATTTTTACTGAAATTTTCAAAAAATCCTCCTTATATCTGCCACAGATATAAGGACATGTTAAGAAGTTTCATGTCTGGCACTGCCAGGAATTAAGAAGAATCATGAGGATAATTTTTATGTTCCTTAAATTAATTTTTAATTTCATCATACTCTTCACCGGCCTTTTCTTTTCTTTTTTTTTTTTTTGGCTGTTGTTCTGTCTCAGCACCTAAAAATGTCAGGAGAAATAACAAATAGAATCTGCTCCATGTCATTGTTGCCTGGAGCTCTTTTAAAGACCTATTTATTTGGAACTAATTTTTGCTATTAAATGTTTAGGGTAAGGGTCGTGTCATCAATGGGTATTAACGACCACAGATCTATTAAGTTAAAATGGAGCTGATCCCAGTTCTCCTGGAGGAGCACCTGGATGGAAATGTCAACCCCTGCTTGCACATCCTCTGGCTGAGACCCACAGCTGTCTATGCAGTGATGAGCATGACAGTGCTCAGGTGCTGCCCTTCTAGACTGGAAATTTATGCTGAATCAAACCAAAAAAAGAAATTATCTGAATTGACTCTGGTAGAGCAGTATAAAATATCTTCTGTTACACTCCTGGTTTCATTCTTGCCATTCCTTTGGAGATACCTACCCATTCTAATACTTCTGGCAGTACCATGCCACTTGACCAAAAATCTATTGGATCTTTGGAGACCCAAGGAAGGATCATGGAATTATGATCCCAGACAGTGGCTGGAGAACACACAGGGATTGATTGGACACTGTACCTACAACTGAGTCCTGTGAGCCAGACTGGTGCTCAAAGAGCTGTGAGATTCAACAGGGACACTTTGTACTCCCTTGTGTTTTAATGAGTAAGGCGAGCAGCAAATATTGGGTATATATACATATACATATATATATATATAGTGGGAACATTCCCAGTGTGTGTGTGCTGCAGCTCTTTCCATGCAAGAGAATTTGCTTCACACATGCAGTTCTTTAACTGCACGTGAATTGTCACCTGCCATGGTTTGCCACTCATTTAGTTCTCTGCTCTGGTTTGTAGTGCAATGTTCTACATCAATTAAAAACAGATGAGGGAACAGTTTAACTGAAGACTTTGTTTCCTTGTAATCAACTGCAAAACAGACCAAGGTCATGTAACAGATTTCTTCTTTGCTTTCACTTAGCAGGGAGGGCTGTGTGAATGCAAATTGCTTTATTGGTGGAGGGAATTAAAATTATAAAAAGCTAGGTTTAAAGAAGTGCAAAATCAGGATTGTGTCGGAACAGGGACAATATAATTGTGGTATGGATTCCCATATGGGACTAAATTATCTAGATTTTACTAATGTCAGCAGTTCTATGTGACTGCTGGAATGCAGCCAAAGTGCCACATTTGCTTCATTTTTTTAAGATGGTTCTGATTCTCCACAACTTTAAATATGCAGAACGCTAAATTTGCTCTAGGTGTCATAGTGACACTTCTGTGCTGCATAATTTTACATGTTAATTTTACTTAAGAGAAACATAAAAGTAGCCCAGAATGTATCCTAATCCCAAGTAAAATTCCTGTGATTTTGGTCCGGCTTCTGATCCCTTCAGCAAAGGCCTGTTCAGTTCTGTGGGCACATATCAAGGTTGTGTCCCTTTACAGAGCATTCCATTCAGTAATACTATTTTGTAGCAACTCAATAAAGCTGATAGTTTTTCTGGGTAATTACCCACAGCCGCCTGCAGGACAAATTAGCATTCATGACCTGAATAATGCTTACTAGAAAGAGTTCAATGGAATTTACTTAATCAGAATCATTGCTTTCTCATGGCTACACTATTTTTAACCCAGTCCCCATTGTCTGCTAATAGCAAAAATCCTGTCAGTGCCAGGTCCAACTTGGCACGGAGTGTGGAAGGAGAGAAAGATTATCCTCCTCAAAGGTACACAGTGTGTTTTTAAAGCTTGTGGACTGTATTCTGCAGGCTTTACTCAGACCTTGCTTAGGTAAAAGTGCATTGAAGTCAGTGGGAGATTTTCCAGATGACAGAGTGTTGAATCAGACATTATGAAAAGAAGTGTGTATATATGTTTGCTAGGCAGCCCGTGGTTTATAATTTCTGGTAACCATGAAAAGCTGTTAGAGGACTTTTAAAGGTGATTTTTCTCTTCTGGGTTTGTGAGAGAAGGAAAAGCTCCCGTCTGTTTCGAGCCATTTTGTAGGGTTGGTTTTGTCTGGGATTTGTTTGTGTTTGCTTGGGATTTGTTGTTTTGGTTTTTTTAATATGATATTTTCCCAATTACATAAAAAAGAAATAGCTGTTCCTTTGATGGTTTTGGCAATTTGTGTTTTGCCTTCCACTTCCTAAGACTGTGTAACATGTCAAGGTTAGTACAACACAGGTGAGCCCTACAATGGCTTAACCAGATGCTCACTAAAGCCAGCCAGGAGAGAATTAGATGTGTGCACACACTCAGATACAAGCACAGCCACCAACAAACCCAGACAAATAGACAGCAGGAAACCTATGGGAAGTTCAGCTACTGTATGCCATGAAATAATTCCTGTTTTAGCTGTGTTTTCCTTGCACAGGATGTATCCATCACAGCAATAGGAAATGGGAGTTGGACCCAATTTGAGCAGGACCCAAAGGTTTTGGCAGTGTTGTCTGACCAGCAGCTTCAAACCATGGACAAATGACTTTCAGGTTCTGGCCAAACTTACAGCATTAAAGAAATCACATGCAGAATTGTAGTGCTCTGAGTTCTATATAAAGGGCCCCCTGCCCTTTCAAGCAAAGGTCACTTACAATGTGTGTTTGCACAGAAGGGTGGAGCTAAAAGCAAATCTTAATGATTGATTTAATGGCCCTTGGATGGTGACAGTAGGGATGCTGGAAATACATAAAGCCTTGAAGAACTGTTCAGGGCAATAATCTCAGTGAAAGTGAGTATGGGAGTGAGTACCAATATACAATACACAAATAGTATTCACTACACCAAAAAACTAGTTTTGGTGGCTCTCTCCAGATCAGTCCACAGGAGTCAGAATAATCCCAGGTGAGATTAAGCAAGAAATGAGACAGGGTGAATAAAAACAACATGAACTGTTGAGTAAAGAGAGACTCATCAAGGCCAAATTTATCCTCTGCTGCATGTTAGCACAATCCAGTTCAGGCTGATCCTGACTTACTTGTTTTTTTTAATTGTCAGGAGCTATTAAGTGGTGCTGTTCTGTGAGGAGTGGACTAATAGCATTGCAGCCAGCAGGACATTTTATTGTTCATAGGTGCAAAAAAGAGGGAGTTGTCCTTGAGGTTATCATTTCTTTCACTTTAGCAGCAGAGGCTCTGCCAGGATGTTTCAGGCAGAACATTTCACTGAAGAAATACAGACAGTGCAAGCAAAGCAGCAACAATTGTTTCCTTAGGGAGAGTGAGTACTCCAGTTTCAAATGCATCAGATGAAATAACAGGTTAATTTATTTTAGATGAGCATCATATTGTTTATTTGAAGAGGAGACATAATTACAGTGGAAACCTTAGCACTAGCAGAACTTACAGAGAAGTCTTAGTCACTCAGGTGGAGTTTGTGTAGGAGCTTTGGTTGGACTGACTCATTCCCAAAGCAGACTGTGAAGCCTTCCTCTTGGGAATACCCCTATCCCACACCCAGCAATTTTTTAAAACTTTTTTCTGGACCTTCACATCCATCCTTGAATTAAACCCCTTTCCAGAAGAAGGTTAAAATCAGATTCTAAAATGCTAAATTGTCAAGTTCAGGTTTTACTTTTAAAATTAACTTCAATACATTCATTTAAATTTGAGACTAAATGTCATATTCCCCAGCTTTATATCCATGCGTAGAGAGGTTTTGAGACCATCACAATTGGAGAGGGAGCTTGCTTGTGAAAATACTCTTTAGGAAGAGTGTTTGTATTATATTTTGTATTTCCTTCAAAGTGACTCTTTCATCAGAAAGTTGGACAGGGCAACTAAACAAAGAAGTGGGTCAGACAGCTTCATAGGAATTAATTTTACTGTCTCACAGCAGCAATTCCTAACTCTTTGCTTTCATTTCTGCTTTTTACAAATATTGTTGAATCATTCGTTGGTATTTCACCACAATATTGACAAAAACCATAAACTAGGACACACTTGGCATTCTTTTGTATTCTAGCTCATATTGTTCTGGTTCACATGGTTAAGAGAAAACTTTGAACAATTTTAAAATAAATGTTAAAAGGTAAAAGAGAGTCAGCAAAGAATCAGGCTCCCAGAACCTCATTCTTTATTTATTAACAGTGTAAGAACAGGTCACTTGTGCAAAACCTCAGAGTTAAGCTCAAATTCGTGTATTAAAATAATTTCCTTGATAAACCACTCCCATCAGGGTTATTTGCTAGGGACAACACATCAGACCTGTAGAGAGATTGTTGAAGGAACAAATAATGAAACTTCAGTCATTTCAAATGCTGTTTCTTGCCTGTGGATCCAAAGAGGGAGTTATTGACAGTGTTTGATATCAAACAGTTCTAACCCTTCCATAGATGCAGAGTTGCAGTGCAGGTTGCTCTGAGCAGTGTTCAGCAGGGTCTGTCTGGGAGCAGAGTTCTTTGCCCAAGAACTGTTCCCTCTGATGCAACAGCAATGAGGAGTCATCCACAGAAACTCTGAATGCCTGGAGAACAATGACACTGGCAGCAGCACTGATAACCAACAGGAACTGGGAATATTTCCTTGATGAGATTCATCAGCCCATTCTGCCTGGATGCACTGATCTCTGCAGTTAAATTCTAAGAGTTCCCTGCTACTTAGAGTTTGTGGATTATCAGACTGCCCATCTTGGGCTCGAGCTGAGGCAGCAACACTCTTATCTAGCCAATGTAAGATCATCCTTCTCAACTGGAGTCATGTACAGAGTACAGGATTTAAAAAGCAGCACTTGAACCACCTCAGGAAAGTGTACAATTCCAGGGAAAGGGGAACAGAAAGGTATCAAAGATACAGCATTTAAACTGCTAAATTACTGCAGTGGTTTGCAAGGACATAAAAATTAAAGTCCTTCCCTCCTCCATGTGCCGATCCTGCTCATATGCAGTGTCCTACCTGGAGATAAGGGACAGGTTCTGCTCTGCTCAGGCAGGAACAGGAACAGCAGCAGCACTGTGCTGGCTTCTCAGGCACCCACAGCCTGGGAACTGAGATGAAGTTGTGTGATTAGAAGTGAATAACTGAGAGGTTGACATGACTTCAGTTTGTCTTGCACCATGAGATGTTGTGGCCTCTGACAAGAATGAAGGAAAAAATTCCCTTGGAAAGGCACTGTTGTGTTTGCTGTATATATCAGTAAAGACAAGTTGCCAATATCCTACCTTTCCAAATGGCCAAAATCATAAATAGTCCATAAGCTGAGGTAACGTGATACTTGATGGTGAGCAGAACTATTCATCACAAATGAGAGTTATGCTTTTCATTTATTAATGTGTACAAAGGGAGTGGGAATTTGCACAAGAGACATCAAGGGAGAGTCAGGCCCTTGGAGGCTTAGGGGTCTATTTTGGTAAAAAAAACTGCTTTGGAAGTCATTTAATTGGCTTTTCCTGTCCATTAAATGTGTATGCTTTTTCAAGAGGGTACCAGCATCCACGTTTAGTACTTGTAAAGAAATAATATGACATATCATTACTGAGATCTTTAGTTTATCTTGAAGAGTAAGCAAATATTCTGCTGTAATATGAGAGAAACAGCTTAATATTTCACCTCCTAAATCAGTAGGAGACTTAAAAATAAATATTCAGTAGCTCTCTAATGAGTTTGTTAAACATTTTTGCCAGATAAGAACTGATGTTCTGACACTGATGTTCTCCATAAAATATTCCCTGAACATTCAACAGTTCTGTGCATTGCATGGTGGCAGAACATGGTCCTAATAGATGAAATGCTTTGATTTAGACTTTTATTACCACTGTGTGAAAATGTGAATTCCTGGCTCCAACTAGTCTTGATGCCATTTTCTTTATTTCTTACTGGTTGTTTCTGCAAGTGGGAATCTTCATGCCCTTCTTCACCCTACTGCTGATGCTTCAGAAGACATCTGACTAACATCCTAAATGTATTTTATTGGTCTTCTTTGAGCTCTCCTTCAACATCTTTTGCTATGATGTTACAAAAATATCTAGGATTTGCATCCCAGCTGTGCCAACCACCAGGACTGCACACAGGCAGGTCTTGCCTGCTGCCCAGATCCCCTCTGTTGTGGGCAGGATGGGCCAGGGCCAAAGGACGTGGCAGAGTGATGGTGATGAGGGGTGGAACCTGCACACAAGACCCTGTATTTGCAGTGGTGGCTGATTTATGGAACTCACCCTTTGCAGAGTGGATATACTTAGTGTTATACTTGAGCAGCTTGCACCAGTCATTAATAAACTTTATCAGTGTGTGCACTGCTAAGATTTATTTTTATTTTGGTAAAGGGCTGAAGATGTTTGAGTGGTTTTTAAGAGAAACAAGTGCTTCAGGTTTTCAGAAAGACTGGCATCACATTATCTCTGACCAAAAAAAATAGCAAGTCAAGCAGAGTAGTGTGTCTTCTATAATATGAGTGGGAGCTTTTTTATCAATAATGTAGCTTTGCCAAAACCAGAAGTATGCTGGAGACTGTGACCTTTGGAAAATAATGTTTAGTGACATTAATCTACATCTAATGGAGGGGTTTGTATCATCACTTTGGTTTATATCTGCATTATTGTAGCACATAGGCTGTCACCTGCATTTATATAACATGAGACTGATTATTCCTTATCATGCACAAAATGCAGACCTCGGGGAAGAGTTCATTTTGGACCATTTCCAGGGGTATGTGTAATATGTTATGAGCCAAATACTGCTTTTAAGGCTATTGAGTGCAATTTGCACTTTTTCTCTTCAGTATGTCTTACACTTGACAAGATAATTGCCCCCCATGACACACACACATCCTAAAACACATTCATTACAAAGCCATTGTATTGACATATAGATATAGATATCAGTGAAGGAATGTACTTGATATTCTTTATACAGTATGCTAAGTGTGGAATATATCTTCATAAGTAAAGTAGAAGTTAGTGACTGTAATAAACTGAAAATGAAGAAACAGAATGGAGAACCTTGCATGTGTCAGAGAAAACAGAATGCTCTGTTTCACATAAATAAATGCTAAAGAGATGGTGGTGATCAGAGTTTATTTTTTTACTGTGAAGTTTCTTACAAGTTTGTGAATATTCTAGATTTTTTTTTTGTGTACTTATATTATCTATGCATGTATACACACGTATACATGCTTTGAGTGTGTACCTTTCTGGAACTTATGTGTTGGAATATCTTATCTGAAGAGTTTATGGTTTATAATTGTTATAGTTCTATAGATTAGATACATGGAGAACTTGCAATAAAATATAAAATGTATTCTGTCTTTGAATATTTGTAAGTTAGGGATGATAAATCAGCATAGTTACTGAGCCTCACTTCAACACACTTTACAAAATATGCAAAAAGTAATTTTAAACCAATTTTGTTGATTTGTTTCACGTACATTCCTAGGGAGACTAAGTTTGCACTAGCATTATGGTGTTATTATTTGTGTTTACGCTTCCACTTTTACAGTTTGGATGACTTCTTATTTTTGGCAGAGATTATATCCATATCTTTATGAGTGACAAGCAAAAAAAGAAAGAAAGGTCTTGACGTCTTATATTGGACTTTTCCATCCTTTATCCTGAAAATTCTACATGGGTCTTCATTTTCAAAGCATCCAACAGGAGCTGGGGTCATTTCATAGCAGTATATAACTTTAACACTGTTAAAATGCAATCCAAAGTCAGCTGGGTGGTGTGGCACTTCCTGTCTATTACTCAAGCTGTGGTTTTTACTGAGTTCCATAACCAAAGAAGATCCCAGTACAGCAGCATCCAGATCTCACATTCCAGTGTGATGAGAGCAGTATAGATAGCAAGCAACAGGGAAAAGCTGGTTGTGCAGAAAGCAATCATTGCCCTCAACCTCTGGGGTGAATTGTGTTAGGCAAGCTGTGACTTGCTCTTCCTTTGGAAAGCAGTTGGCTCCTATCTATTCATGACAGTAACAGAATATCCAGTGGGAAACACTATTTTAACTTATTTCCACAAAAGCAGGTTCAAGTGATGTGAAATGAACAGATATCAAACAGAATTCTGCATGGTGTGGTTCCACCAAAACTCAGACTGTGCAGTTTTGAATGCAGATGGAAAGAAACCTTCCTGCAAGCAGGTCTGTGTTTGCCTGTGAGATGCACAGTATTCCTGAGATGCACAGTATTCCTCTGCTTGGCTGTTTTAGGAATTATCCTTTTGCTCAGTGGCCTTGATTTGTAGCTGCAGCCAAAAGCAGCTCTTTTCCATGAAGGTCATTTTTGTGCTCTCCTAAACCCAACCCGACACGTATGAAATCAGTGACCAAACACACTCAACGAAAATTTGGTTTATAGTGAGGAGTTCCCAGCCAAGCAGCTTTTCTTCAGGCCTTGCCTTTGCAGCAGCAGCTGTAACAACAGTGAGGAGGGTGCTCAGACACCTCCTGCTCACTCAGTGCTCCTGAGTGACGAGGAGTGCTCAGCACGGAGGGTTTTGGGGTTGCATTACATCACCCAGACAGAAAATCTGGCCAAGCACAAGGCAAAAGTGAAAGATTGACGTTGTGCTGCAGTGACTCAGTGCTCTGCTCCGTTCATTTCAGTCCATATATAACATGCAGGCCAAAGGAAAACTGCAGGGGGAAAAAAAGGCTGTGTTTCTCATGTTGATGATGAAGTCCATCTTTAAAGTGACAGCTTTACAAAGGCAAAGAATATTCAGACATTTCTGTTTCCAGCACTGGTATCTAAATATCTATTCTTTTGACCTCTTTTTTTAGAGGCTCTGCTCTGCTTCCTACAACTGCAGTCAGGGATATTTTTCCTTGTGCTGGGCCTGCATCTGATTTTCAGAGAGCCTGTGTGTTTTCTTCAAATTTGAGATTTACTCATTCCAGCCATAAGCCCTTTTCAGTCTGTCACTAATGTTTCTTTCCTACCCCCCCCCCAAAAATATTTGTTGCATTGAAATCTGATTTAAAATTATATTATGTACATAGATGTGAATCTATTAAAACCCCAACGAAGTTGGTTTGCATGAAAATAACTGAGCATTTACACGTGCAAATAAGTGGAGTTTTACATCCACAGATTATTGATGTGTATTGACTGTCTACTTGTGTGCACTTAAGTTGTTAAATCCAGGTTAGCTTAACCTGGGGAGGATAAATTCCCAAAGCACTTTCTTAGTGAAATTTGGGGTAAGAAGGGAACAACGACTAGGTTTTTATTTTGCTGGGTAGAGTACCTCAGTTATAACAAAAAGCATGTTGTGGATCTATCCTGACAGCAAAGATCTGGGAATATACAAATAGTTCAGTATTATGCATTCAATTGGAGTGCTCAGTAGGGTTTTTCTGTGGGACCAGTTCGATGTAAAACTGGACAGTAACATCACAAAGGCAGCTGAAGTGCATGTGCAAAGTGCAGTAATTATACATTAAAATTAAGACTATGCTACAAATGTCTTCTTGTACGTGTAGATGCATGCACAAAGTTTAGAAAATCAGTCCAGAAAACTTAAAACCCAAATGAACCATATGGATCAGTAAGGAAACAGACTGAAAATTCTGTTGTGTATGATGTCATCTGTTTGCTGTAGGTCAGAAATAACTTCATACTGTTAATTATAGGTATTTATCATAGTTCATATGATTTTGTGGGGCCTTGTCAGTGATCAAAGGTGGCTCTTTGGACACCTGTCATCAAGTGAGTTAGTAATTGTAGAATAGCTTATTTACTGAATCTAATATGCCATTAAATAGACTTTTCAGCAGTTAATGTTGTTGATAAAAAGACAGTTCTGTTTTAGTCAAGCTGATTTGGTGCAGTCAGGTACAATAATTATGTTCTCTTATAAATACTATATGTTTGCTCATTAACATATAAAAGTTACATTACAAAAATTTTAAAAGTCTGTCTTCCCAGGTAATAGGCATGGAGATAGGAAATAAAGTGAAATGTCCTGTGGAAACCAAATTTTAAAACTAATAACAAATGTAACAACAAAAATAAGGCAGTGAAATCGCTGTCATACATGTTTATAGTATGCCCAGACAGATTCTTGAGATTGCTGCAAAAAAATTAGCTGGAATTCAGTCCCCAGACCAAAATGCTGCATGTGTGAGATGAGGTCTGCTTTTAGAAATCATAGCAAACCAGAGAAGGATTTGAGCTGTGAGGTAAATAGCACTGCTTTTAGATTGTGTTACAGGTGGGAAGTTTTTTCCCCCCGCTTTTGTGAGCCTGAAAGCACTTTTTTTGTTCTAACCTTGCACCCGGATTCAACCTGCTTTCTTTGACTCCACTTGCATTCTGCCTGGGAAAAAAACCCATTTGTGTAAGGACTGAGCTCTGCCCAGGTTTTGTATCTTGTCTCTGGTGTGGATGGTGCTGGTTCAGAACCCTCTGCTCGGTGTTGGCTGAGACCTTGAAGAGTTCTTCAGCCCCACGAGGGCACAGAAGGGCCTATTGAGGCTGGCAGCCTTTTTTCCTGCTAGCTACCTTTTTTATTAGGCTGCTAAACTCCTGAATTGTTGAAAAGCAGCTGCTCCGAGGAGGATTTAGCTCATTCTCAGGGTGCTTCTGGGGCTGTGGGAGATATATTTACGTCTGGGCTACCGAGGTCCCTTGCATTGTGAGACCTGGGTGACCTCTTGCCAGATCAAAAAGAGGTTTCTGGAATGCAATTAAAATGCAGTGTTACTTTCTTGTAAAGCCCCAGTAACCCAATCAACAGTTCCCCTTCCCCGTGTTTTTGTTGGTTTCTCTGCAGTTTCGGATTTTATTCTTCAAGTTTTGTCTGCGCCGTAATTTGGTTTTACCTTACTGCAAAATGCCTCAGATAGTATTATTAAAACTCTCTTTAAAAAAAAAAAAAAAAGACAAAAAGAAAGAAAAAAATTGTCATGTCTTTTAACAGCCAGTTCTGTGGAGGTTCAAGCTATTAGTTTTCACATATTGCTCAAGTAAGCAGAACTATGTGCATTTGATTTTTTCCCTAATAATCTCAGCTGTAGTTTTGTTGTAATGTAGTACACAATTCATATTGATTAACATGTCTGTAAGCGAGATATGCATTTTATAGACACATTCCAATGTGCAGCATGAAATCGAACGGTAAATAATTACATTTTTTGAAAGGGTGGGGTTTTTTTCAGTTCTGTGGCAAAATTTGTACTTACTGAAACAAAGGTTTGATTAAAACTAAAAACAAATTTACATTTGCAGGAGTTTCAGCACCGTTGTTTGCAATTTGTTATATGCCTTTACCTGGCATGCTATTTCACCCTTCATGACACACATCAATACCTTCTTTATGTCTGGCTATTACCACTCATTTAAAAATCTATTTTACATGATTCTTTCAGCCAAAAATGGACCGTAATGACATAGAATAGAGCCTGTGCTTCATAAATTCTCCAGGAATCAATACTTTGGCTGGGAATTTGTCAGTCTCACAAAGCTATGCATCATTAAACTTTACTATTATTACAGTGGACTCTGCTTCAAAGTTCACTACCTAGCTGATATTGGATGAACCCATTTAAATCAAGGAAAAGATATGAGACACAAATGCTTCTGTACTGACATGTATTTATCCAGATAGTGTTTAATTTATGAAATAGAAGTGGCTCTTAAACTGCTTATTGGTTTATGGGCAAAGTTCAGCAATATCATCATTAAAGATTATATGCTGATTACAAGTTATTGACAAATGACTTTAAACTGAATCCATTCAGATTATTTCAAATATGACACATTCTGCCCATAGGATCTTATACATTAATCACACAACAATGAATTTGTGAGCATAAACATCCAATTTAATTCAGAATCTGTGTCCGGTCAAACTACATTAGCAGGAGTGTTTATTGCTATTGGATATAAACAGCCTTTTGTCACTGCACCTATTTGTAATATGGGTTTTCTTAGTAAAAATGTGGGTATTCGTGCAAACAAAAGTATTCGTTACATACTATTGATCATGTGGTTTGCATCAGTATTTTGTGTGAAATATTTTAGCTCCCTTACCACCCAACAACGATTTTACGTGGTTCCCAGACAGAATAATGAACAAACAATGAAATTCAGGCGTTTGTGGATGACACCCAGGAGAAGAACTGGTTATTTCCACTTCTCAAGATTAATCCCGAAAACGGAAAACATACCCACAAATCAGGATTAATTTAAAGAAGGGTTATAAGCAGAATAAAAGCTAAATTCGAAAGCAGATTATTTGTGTGCAGTAAATGCAACAGACTGTATATACTGTGTGCCTCACATGCTTGCAGTGATCTGAGGTCGATGAGATCCCTTAGGAGAGCCTTCCTCAGCTGTTCCCCAGTGCTCCAGACCATGGGCCAAACAACAGTCAGCTCAGCTGGGAGTGTCTGTGCTGACACCCCTGGACACCACAGTGTACCAGTACTTGAGGAAATGCTTAGAACCAGGATTAACCAAGTATTTTCTCGAGTACAAGGACCAGGATTAACTGAATTGGTTCAAGGGCCTCTTGGTTCTTCCTGCCTCAAAGAAACGTGGGTGTGTGCAAGGCTCCAGAGAAATCACAAGCTTCTAAAAATGCAGGTATTTTTGTTAGTCCCTGGAGAAGTCACCTGCAAAAAGATAAAGGACAAAATCGATGGTTTGTTGGCAGGCACACACACAGGCACATGCCCTCTCTATCCTCTCCTTGGGCTTGCCACACCTGCTTGTCTGCTGTGTCAGCATCACATCTCCCACTCGGGAGATCAAAAACGGAGAAAACAAAAAGGGTCATTAGTTAAGAGGCGCAGGTGCGAAGGGACTTTCTAAACCATGGACTTTGTGCACCTGCTCTGGGGAGCAGTGCTGGGAATTGGGGCAGGTGTACCAACCTCCCAGCCTTGCCAGGCTCACAGGGATTGCTGGCTGAGGACACTGAGTGTTGTCTGTGTGCAAGAGCAAACGCTGCTCTGGCTGCTCATTTGTGTTGTGATCCAGTGCATCCGGGGTCCAGGGCAAATTCTGGCTCTGTGATCACTGGCACAGCCGTAAATGAGCTGCAAAAGAAGCTCTCATTTAAAGCTAGAACGAGTTCTGCCTGTCTCACGTCAGTTATAAAGTCTGCATTTCAAAAAGTGTGCTCCTGCTTTGATTGCCTTGTGCATTTTTCCTCCAAGTCATAAATACTGAAAAGAACAAAAATACATGAGTAGGCTGAAATATTGCTCTCAAGGTTACCAGGCTTCCCTCAAACATGTTCATTTCAGTTATTTTTGGACAGGTATTGGGTTCTTCTCACACACTTTTTTCCAGAGTAGATTCAGTTACTCAGTTGTTCGCTCCTATTTTGATGGTGTCTTAAAGGTGTCCATAAGATCAGGTTTATTATTCCAAACCCAAATTTATGTGAGGGTTTAGTCAGGTGCCAAAGTAACTGTGCCTGGGTCAGTGTTCCAGTGCTAAAGATGCTGTATGGAAATCATTAATGCCCCACCAAAATCTACAGTGTTTACACTTCATTTGAAGTGTTCTCACGGCTGAAAAACCAGACATATCTCCAATCTCTTTTTCTTTCAATATATCCCTATACAAAAAATATCTATTACACAGGTTTCTCATCACAGAGGAGAATTCTAGAACTAAATGTAATTAATACAGTGGAACTGCAAATAAAATAGAGTAGAGCATGATACAAAAAGAGGATGACTTACAAAACAGGGGTGCATGTGGCATGGCTGATAGAAGATCCCTAAGGTTTTAGAGAAACTATTCAGCTTTTCATTAGTATTGAGCACTTCCTCAGGGACTCCAGCTACATGGAACTGGAAAGATAAACTTACCCTTTCACACACAATCCCATTCAAAATCTTTCACAGCATTTCCAAGTTGAAGGATATGACAGAGATGCTACTACCGTATTCATTATTGTCTTAGTATCATTTCATTTATAACACATACTTACGTGGCTGGCATTTCAAAGATAAAAGTCAATCCAAGGCCTCTATCCCTGGCATCTTGCAACCTAATCTAATCAGCACAAATCACATCTGAAGATAATGCACCATAAACATATAAAGCTCTGTGGGGGGAAAAAAAGTGTGAAAATAAAAGAAAGGTTCTCCAGGCAATGTTCGGTTTGGGTTTTGTTGGCCAAATTGCTTTAGTACTACTGGCCTGCTAAGGAGAAAAGAGTGGCAGTGGGCTGTTCTTAAGCAATGATAGGAGGTGGGAAGGGAGGATAAAGAAAAGTGAAGGAAGAAAAGGAGGAAAAAGGGAGTGTAAGGTCATTGGATGCACCACGGAAGTGGGAAAAAGGGTTGACTGCTCGAGGCAGAGGCAGCAGCCTGGAAGAGAAAGTATGAAGTGGCAGAGACAAAAGGAGCACAGCACAGGGCAGAGTCTGCACAGTGAGTGTGGGGTGTCTGGGGAAGCAACAGGAAGGCAGAAAGGAGATATTACATGGATTAGAGTCCTTACAGGGATTCCTGAATGTGAACAGCAGAGATGACTTGTTCTTTTAAAGAACCAGAAAGGTGTTTAGTAAGGTGAGTGCTGATGTTTTGAGCTGAGAGTGCAAGAAAAGGCTTTGCTGGCTTGAGATATCCAGGAGTTTGTGGGACAGATTTTTCCTCCCAAGCACCTGTATAAGTGATGCACAGCTATTGCTACAGGCTTTGGGTTCAAACAGCAGATGTGTCTTTGTGTTCACCTTTGGAGTCCAAGACTCTTTGTGACACATCCTGAATCTCCATGGGGCCAAGCCAAAGGAAACATCCCTGCTGTCGCTCCCAGAGCCTCCTCACCCCTTTGGTCCTTAGTGCCCCAGAGATGGGACCTTTCAAACCTACTGGGAAGGTCATCCTTTTATTCTTGTGGGAAATTCCTATTGGACTGCATGAAGAAAAAATTTTTAATAGAGTTTTCTCTATTAAATGCTTTACTCTCTTTTTAAAATTCCATATGTTTGATATAACTTTATGTTTTATTTTATAGGGTTCTTGAGAAATTTTTTCCCAATTACACTTACTGTCCCTTTGTTTTCTTCTGCAAGATACTTGTCTCTTGGGATTTAGGCACCTGTTTTTATGACAATTCAAATTCTCCTTGCTTTTTTTGGTGCTCTGTGCACTGCCAAAACTTTCAGAGGGAGTTATAGATACTGCATTCTCTATGCAAACAGCTCAGAATTTATAAATCCTTTTTGGAGCGTTATTCAGTAAATAAGTAATTTTTTTCCTTTAAAATTCATTGAGTAAATGGCTAGTGGGAACAGTTCCTTCTCTAAATCCACAGTGGCTGAAGTTCTTTCTACAATGCCTTTATCATCCTTGCAGAGTTCAGCGATTACATATTTGACTTCAATTTACAAAAGCTTACCACTGGGGTAAAGGTAATATATTTGGTGTTTTGATATAATCTATTTTGTGAGCACTACTGTCAATATCTATAAACTTCTCTCAATACACCACAGGAATGTTAACATTTTCCTTTTGACTATGATTACGTCCTGAGCAGCGAGGATGTTCAGGAGGGAAGAGGGAGAGGGATGTTTCGGGTGATTTGCCAGCTACAACCCAGGGGACTACAGATGCCACTAGTCTTATTTTTGTATTTATTGTAAAATTAAATGTTGACATAAGGTCTGAGGGATTTGCATGAATACAACAACGTCGTTATTAAACAGCTGAGATCCTTGATTTTTTCAAAACTAATTCCAGGGGAAAAAAAAAAAATGAGAACAGAGCTCATGTGATAGAGTGGCATGAATAGTGCCTCTTGTTTTCTCAAGAATTCATTCTGTACTCTTGAAAAATTATCAGCAATGGTAATTTCAGTGCTTCTTTCATTTAATACTTTTTTCATTATTCACATGAAGTCTGTAAAGCCATGTTACATGCACATTGATCTTTTTGCTATACCAGGTGCCAATTTTATTGCAGAATATAAATGTGTGCTGTACAGAGGCCCATTTTTCTCCTCAGACAATAATGAGATATGTTTGTGTTGTTTTAAATAGCGTTGGTTGTATTAAAACATCTGGTTCCAGAGAAGGGTTGTATTAAGCGAAGGGTTATGCCTGTCTCTCCTGGTATATTCAGGACACAAGGTCAAATTTTGCATTAAATGGGTGAATGAAGGGTGAGATGTCAAGACAGGTGTCCCTGGCTGTGCTGTCAAATATTTAAAACCTCACATCTGCTGGCAAATTGCAGCCAAAGGCAGGGATGGAGCAGAGCTGGGGAGTGAGTGTGTGACGAGCTCCTTTCCCACACCCAGGGTGTGCCTTTTAAACCTCAGTGAGTAACCTCAGCTGCCTCCTCCAGGGGAACTGCTGGGCCCTGGGGAGCTGCAAGGCAAAGAGCTTTTGCTTTCCAGAAAGGAAACTCTCCCCCAAGGCCCAGCACTCTCCTGGTGTGCTGGAGCTGCCTCAGCCAGCAGGTTTGTGGTCCCTGCTCTCACCACGAGAATCATAAAATCAGCTGGGTTGGAAGGGACCTCCAAGATCATCAAGTCCAACTCTTGATCCAACCCCGCTGTGGTTCCCAGCCCATGGCACTGATGCCACATCCAGTCTCATCTTAAAAACCTCCAGGGATGGAGAATCCACCCCTTCCCTGGGCAGCCCATTCCAATGGCTGAGCACCCTCTCTGCAAAGAAATTCTTTCTAATCTCCAACCTAAACCTCCCCTGGCACAGCTTCAGACCCAGCCCTCTTGTCTTGCTGATGGTTGCCTGGGAAAAGAGACCAACCCCCCCTGGCTCCCCCCTCCTGTCAGGGAGTTGCAGAGAGTGAGGAGGTCTTCCCTGAGCCTCCTCTTCTCCAGGCTGAACAGCCCCAGCTCCCTCAGCCTCTCCTCACAGCACTTGTGCTCCAGTCCCTTCCCCAGCCTTGTTGCTCTCCTCTGGACCTGCTCCAGCCCCTCAATGTCCTTCCTGAGCTGAGGGCCCAGAACTGGACACAGCACTCCAGGGGTGGCCTCACCAGCGCTGAGTCCAGGGGCAGAATCACTTCCTTGGACCTGTTGGCCACACTGTTCCTGAGCCAGGCCAGGATCCATTGGCCTTCTTGGCCACCTGGGCACACTCTGGCTCCTGTTCAGCTTCCTGTCCATCCAAAGAAGGAACAGTGCCCGAGTGAGCGCTTGCGTGTCCACAGCAGGCACACTCCTGGGCTGACAGTCAGGAACTCCGGTGAGCATCCCTTCATCCAGGCTGAAAATAATATATAATTATCCTTTTTGTGCTACTTCCTGCCACCCAAATTGTGGTTGCAGCAGTGTAGGCAGTTTCATTAACTCCTGGAAGAGTCCTGTTGAATCCCTTCCCTTTTCATAAAGTGGGCACTGAAAGGTCAGTATAAGTGAGAAGCCCAAGACAGGTGCTACTATTTGTGGAGTCAACTGTTAGAAATAGAAACTCCTCTGTCCTGGAGCAGTGGCAGATTGATGTTCACAGCTGTTCCCAACATTGTCAAACACTCTTACCAGTAGCACACACCTTATTCAGTAAGTGCTGCATATGGAATATGGATAATAAACGGTTCTGCTTATCAGTAAGACATCTTTAGCTACCATTAGTAGCCACATTTCAAATTTTTTATAATGAAAGGTTTGTCAAAGACTAGTTTGCTTCAAGTCCTTTCTCAATTTTCAAACCTACATTTCTTCTCAGTTTACTAGGATGGTAGAGGAAGCCAAATTGCTATTCAAAAATCCTGAAGGACTGACAAGAAGCAGTGTATTAATTTTTTTCTGTCTGTCTGTTGTCAGTCTTTCTTTCAAGCATGGAATTTCAGCATTAACATTTGGAGAGCAAGGTCTCCTCATCACAGCTTGCTGAATTCCAATGAAGACTTTGCAACTTGTCAGCAAAGCTTCCAAAGCGTTGGAGGCAAGAGAGCACAATGCAGCAACATATTTCCAAATTTCATTCACTCCCATCTTTGCAGTTCTTAGGAAGATGGAAAGTATGTCCAAATTCTTGTCATATCCCTTTACACCTATTCTGTATGTCTTGTTGTCCTGCTTAATCAGCCAAGTAAGGGAACAAAAGCTAATGCTGCTCACTCACTTTTCAGTTGTCCAAAATAAAGGCTGCACACTGAGCCAGGCTATTTCCTCACATCCATTTCTTCTTTGTGTGCAACTGGGTAGAAAGAAGGAAGGACAAACCTGGCCTTTGTACCAGCATTCTTTTCCCCTTCTCACATAAACCCTGTTCTTCTATATCTGATTAGGACATCTAGGAAGTCAGATAAGGGGAAAAATCTGACTTTCACAACTGAAAAATGTAGCTGTTGTGGAGCAAAAGAAGGGAAAGTAGAGGATGATTTATTTCTTAGCCCTGGAAAAGTTGCCTTGCTATGTTAATTATACAGCTAGAAGTGACCACTCTAATATCTGATGTAACACAGAGTATAGACTGTCCCTGAATTGATCCCTCCTTAACTGCAACAAATCCTTCAGAAACCTGTGATCTTTTATTTCTAGAATTTCAGTCTTGGAAAATATGCCACTATTACATGTTATGCCTTATTCATGACTACACTGAAAAGTTCAATCTTGCTTTTAGGGTCTGGGAGACACATTTATCCCCCTTAGTGCTACAGAGAGTCTTTAATGAAGCAAATGCTTTTCCTTCACTGAGCAGAAGGAAAAAAGGAATGACTGGAAAAGGCCTTAGTGAATTGGGGCACAGTTCTAGGGAGGTCTCCAAGCTTCAGTAAGCAGAGCTGAGGAAAGCTGGGACAAGGTTGATCTAATGAGTGCATCATGACCCAATGAATCAATTGGTCCTTCCAGCTGTGCTTTGCCTCTCCAGCTTATTTAAACTGATTTGTTCTGCCAGTTTATTGGTACAACTGAGTGATTTTTCCAAAGCCATCCTTGTTGTTTAGACTCTCCACAATTTCTCCCTAATTATGTCATCTCATCTCTACAGTCATCTTTATAGTTTTAGCCCCAGCACAACTGTGCTTGTCCCCCTTCCTATTGTGCAAAGTGGTTGGGCCCCTGCTCACAGCAATTGGCATCACTGAGTGTAAAACTGGAGGGTTTAAGTTAAAGACCAGGCTGTATTTTCTGGAGGATGGTGTTTACCAGCTCACAATTCTTTGAGTGCTGATGGTCTGCCTTAGTTCAGCAATTCTTTTGGATGAGACACCCACCAGTAGAAATGAACTTTCTTAATGGGAAAGAATTTGAGACCATTTTATCATGAACAAGAGTTTGGTGTGCCCTTGGGCACAGAATTAGCAGGGATGTGTAACACAGGGAGAGCTTGCTGTGGGAATCCTTAAACTTAGGCTGAGCTAACCTGTGAGTTCAGATGTAGGTGCCAATCACTTGAGCTGTGCAGGATAAACTTACTGGGAAATAAAGCACAAGTGCTGAGGCACATCTGAGCCTCTTTCTGTGGGCTTCAGTTTCCACTGAATTCCAGTAAAACTGTAAGATTTTGTTACAGTCACATGCTTATTAAAAGCTAAACAAACTAATCTGTCTTTTTTTTATATGTCATTATAAATCAGACTGATAGCAATGTGTCATAAAAGACATGAAAGCAACCAAAATCTGAACTCAAGATGAAAATTAAAATTAATGTCATCATTGGCTCTTTGAACATCCTTGCTGGAAAACTAAAGGAAAGATATTTTTGAAGTTGGAGGGTCCAGTCTTGAGGAGGGGGGGAGACGGTTTGTACTCAGACATCTTCTGGAAATTACCTTCTGTAATTTTGCAGGATTCCACGTCACACTATTCAGGATTATTTCTCAACCTTGTAAATGTCTTCTGCACCATTTTAAGGGCAACTTACACCATTTCTTACACGTACATTAATGTGACCTGGGACTGTCCCCATGAATACTTCATGTATAGGAAGTGGAGAATATTGAAACAGAAATAGTTTTTTGATTCTTAATAAGTACTGATGCAGTTCTAAAGATAATAGGATTATTCAAAATGTTAATTACTCTAATTTACTCCAGTCTGATAAGAACTGAAGTTAGGTATTGCTTCTCTCTCTTTCTCAGAAATGGCATCACTGTGTCTCTGAACTTCTAAACACAAATATTTTAGTGTTAGGATTTGTACAAGGTAAATGTTTTTTGGTTTACCTTGTTTTTTACAAGGTAAACGGTGCCACTGAAAGGAAGATGTCTTCTCTGTGTTCATACAGTGGGAAAAAAAAAGAAAATATTAGAGGATTGATTCCTTCTTCCATGTCCAACACTACCCAGCTCCAACTCCTGGACAGTCAGTGGCACTATTTAAATTTTATTCAAACTGTTTAAACTTAGAGTTTTAAGGTAAACACCCAAACCTATAATCAGCATCTGGAAGAAAAAAAACATAGAAGGATGGAAAATGCTGAGTTGGAAGGGACCCATCAGGATCATCGAGTCCAACTCCTGGCCCTGCACAGACACCCCAAGGATCAGACCATTTTTGTTCAAACATGATCAATTATTCCTGGCAGTGAGGAATTATTTACGTGCAAAAAAGGACAACTACATGAATTGTAGGAGGATGCCACAGGTTACTGACATTCACTCAAAACTTTCAGAAGCTTCATTTTTTTAAGAGCTGATTAACACAGAAATGAAAATATTTCCTGTCTTTATCTTGTGGATACACAGCTTTATTGCTGTGTGTGTCATGTCCCCTTCCCTCCCTCCCTCCCCAGGGTGTGTGAATCACTGTAGGAGTACCTGCTACCTTAGCTGATGCTAATCAGAGCAGAGGCAGGAGGTTTAAGGAAGGAAAGTCATTTAAGCCTCTTTTACCCAGCAAAGCTGTGTTCACAAATGTACCAGCAGTGTAAACTTCTCCATATTTCACTCTTTGCATGCTTCAACATTGGTCTAAAATATCAGTTCAAAAGGTGCAGAGTAATTAATTTTTGAACTTTCAGAAGGCTGCAAATAATTCTAATTGTTTGACGGTTATTTTCATGGTGGGAACACTTATTTCCTGAAGTTGGCTTTTGACTGACAAACTCATTTCGTGTTAAAATATCACACAGCCATCAGGTGGTTAAAAGCTTTCAGCTGTTTCCAGCCTTGCCTGGATTTGAACCAGTGACCTAAAGGCAAAAAGCTTTGTATCTCATTAGCAAACCCCTCAGCTATGCTGTGCAGCCATTCCATTCGCTTCAATTTAAATGAAAAAATTTAGCTGTGATATGAAACATAAGAGAAGCTTTTTACATTTAATTTTCTGCGTGTGTGTGCTTTTTTTTTTTTTTTTAAATATTGGTAGATGGGGAGAGATTCAATAGGGAGATGATTTAAGAAAAAATTAACATGTAGCCACTGCCATAACTGTTCAAACGTCAGAAAACTCTAATCTAAGCAGTTATTTCCTGCTGTGACTAAAAAAAAAGCAGAAAAAAAGCAACTTTGCTTCTTCGCTGTTCTAACATATTTCTAATAATAAAGATTATTGTCTTTGAACTCTCCCAACCTTTCTCTGCTCTCCTTTGCTAAAGCCATTAAAATGATTAGAACTTCAAGGAGGGTTACAGTGTTAAAATGCTTGACTTTTCCCTTTCTCCAAACAGAACAGGCTGGTTTTAAACCTGGCACACATGACAGTAATCCAGTGTAACTCTTCTATCAGTCTGGCTAAATTTCTTCAACAGATTTGCCCAAAACTGTGTTAAAAAACATAAATCACTGGATTAAACCTGTAGAGAATGATGAAAGCTGAATTCATGTATATACATGTGGTGGTACAAATGGATTCTTTTGTTATTTAACCTGAATGAAAGCAATAAATTTGAAACAGGTTTAACTGATGATATTGGTAATCCACAACAGATTTCATGAATGTTGTTGAATGAACATTGGTTTTGTTGAGTAATCTCTCAGATTAAAGAAGGGACAGATAACTCAAACAGTCTGTTGAGGATCATATTATTTTCCTGTTTAAGTTTTGCTCTGAATGAAAACTAGAGTGGTCATTGCATTTTTTAGTAATTAATAAATAGCATACTTGTTTGAAACAGCTGTTTAAAAATCTAGAAAGCCCATATTATTTATCTCTAGAACAGACATTTTCAAGAGCAGATAACTTTTTCATGGAATTAACTCCAGTTAAATGTAGGATTTCAATTCAGTTTGGTAAATTTTGGGAGTCTTTACAGACTGTGTTAATCCCCCCCTTGAATTGTAGGGAACATGATTCTCCTATAATTTATTCTGTCCTATAATTTAGGAAGCCCTTTCCTGGCAATTATGTGAAAGCAATATTTAGCTGCAGGGAACCTTTATGGTGATTTGAATTTTCTAGATGAGCAGGATTTGAGCATAAGCAATTGTGGGTGTGTGCTGACACAGGCATCATCACCACCTTTGTCTCCATTTGATAATGACAGAACATGCAACACAAGTATATGGCAACAACATGCTAATCAAGAATATTTCACCAATGGGAAAAAAAAATTACACTGCAGAATGAATGGTTATATCAACAGACCACTGAGATAACCAAACTGGACCAGAACACTCACTCTGAAAACTTGGAAAAGTAATGGTTAAGCCTTGCCCTTGGTTAAAGTGAGAAGCAACATTTCCAATGGCTGCAGTAGAGCTGTGAGTCTTCTGAGTCCTCTTACATGAGGGTAATTTGGATGGGAGGAGATTTAGAATTAGCCCTACAGAAGTTGATTTTGTTAAGGAGCTGTTTTGACATTCTTATCCCTCCTTGTCATATTGGGGATTTTAATGAGATACACAGCACCACGCTTCTGTTTTTGTATTTTAACCAACCCACTTGGCTCTCACATCTAAAGAGATAGGTTGGTGTGTAATCTGTGAAAAGAGCAAGGCAGATTGATGACTAGTAAAGCACACATGGGTATGTACACATATTCATCACACTGCAATGAAATCAGGAAAGGGAGCTGCAAATATAGTTGGTGTTTTGAGCTTTTAATAAGTATTGCATCACATATTTTATGTATTACCTTAGAGCAATGTTCTGCACATAGTCATTCCTCTGCTTTTCATCAAATGCCATTGCTGTGTGTATTTAACACATTTGGCTATTTAGATATATGCTTGTTTGACAGCAAAAAAAAAAATCACTTAACTACATTTTTCTCCAATACCAAATCAGCAAGATATTTAATCATCTGCTTATATTTAAAACATCCATTTTGTCTCATCTAAAACAATGGGAATCCTCACATGGTTTAAGTTAGGCAGGTGCTTAAATATCTCCCTGAGCTCAGTGATAACTGTGTAACTGTGGCACCCTGTTTCCAATGTCACAGACCATCCTTAAATTTTACTTGCCTGTCACCAGGAGTAAAATTTGCTCCATGCTGCTTTTTCCCCTGCTGTGTATGTTTTAATTCCTGAACCACACTCTCCACATTAAATATTTCTCTGTGACGATTCCAGTAACATTTTCTAATCACAAAATAATATTTACCATCTTCCCCCATGCGGTTTTCAGAACAGAGGGAGCTGCTGCAGTTCTGTAGAGGTCATGAACCTGCTTGATGAAGCACAGATGAATATAAAGTATTCTACTGAGCTTAACAGGCTTTATTAATGTGCAGATCCAATACACATTTTTATTTAAATTCATCTAAAGGCTAAAGGACACATTTTCCAATTGTTATTTTGCATTTAGTTTTGCGAGATTAGTTTTGCATGTTCTTGAAAAAGGAGTGTGATTGGATATCTACAAATTACTTTCTCTTCATTATAGTCATTGTACCTTATAGTGGTTTTGGACTTTTAAGGCAAGAATCAACCAGCAATTTAACTTGAAATAGACTTGCACAAAATTCTCTCCTTCTTGTTCCTAATCCATATCTTCAATCTCAGTTATGACTAAGATCCAAACTTTACACTTTTTTTTTTTTTTGGAAAAGTTCAAAAAACAATTCTTGAATAGAATTTTTCCCTTATTTTTTACTTCTCATCCACTAACAGAGTTCCACTCATAAACAGGAATATTTCTCTCGTTGCCATTGGGAAGGATTTTCAAGGGGTCCAAGTCAGTTTGTCTGAGCATTAGTTATTTTCATACTTGATATGTGACAAGTTCTTTAAAGAGTAACTGAAGACTTAGAGAAGTGATTGTGGAGGTTTTTCATAAATATTTGTTGACTCAATGGAAGACAAACACCTTATATCCAAGTGGATCTATTGTAAATTCTCCCACTGTGTGTATCTCTCAGTGACTAAGCCTTTAGCACCTGAAGTCCTTGGCACAGGTTTCCTTTGCAGCACAACTGCTGGCTGAGATGTTATCATCTCCCACTCTTTCCCACTGCTGGAGAGCAGGCAGGCTGGGACACAGTCATGGCAGGGAGGAGTCTGAGGGCTTTACTTTAAACTGCTGAGCAAGGCACCTTTAATCTAAGCCCTGAGACTGTGCATTTATGCAGCTGAGCAGCACGTCTGCACCCCGTTACCTGTGCTCAGCAGAGGGGCAGAGCAGGCACTGGGAGAAGGCATCTGGCAATTTTCTGTAATTACATTTGCTGCAGCCTATTGGTAAATGCCCTTAGTCATCTCAATTCCCACTTTCAAAAACATCCTAGGCATTCCTAAAGGATTGGCTCTTCTTAATATCTTTAGGTGCTGAAATAATAGCAGGTCGCTGCCAAGGAGTGGCGTGTTACAGATTGTACCCATAAAAAACAGCTGAATGAGCTCGAGCTGCCATTTCCCTCCTAGAGTTCAATCTTAGAAAGAAATGGTGCATTGCTTTCTGAAAAGTAGTACTGAGATGCCCACTGAGCAACTTTACAGATGCCACCCCTGCCATCTGGCACAGCCCCACGCACTGCATGCCAGCAATATACCCAGACACGAGCTAAGATGAAATGCATCCAGCATTCCAGTGCTCCTTTTATTTATCAGGGAAGCAAAGATACGTGTGCCAATTAGAATGATGCTGTTGTTTCTGGAACATGAAGGAGCCAGCCAAAACCACAGGACTTCTACTCTATAACCAGAGCCATTCTCTGACACTGAAGCTTCAGCTGCTCACCAGCTCCACTAGTCTACTTTTCTGATGCCCTGGTAGGGACAAACTGGTGGTCATTGAGCTTGCCCCTTTTGCCTTCTCATTCGTGCTGAATCCATTGCAAATAAACATACCTGGTTTCAGGATGTGAATGCTTTGTTTCAGTGAAGTTCTAGCTGCTTACACTTTAATTCTGGTTTGTTGACTCTGGACACTGACATCTGGATGCTCAGCTTACAGGACCAGATCCTCAATTGTAGAAGGAGCTGGCACAGCTTGGGGATTTTACGTCATCTTTATACTTTTTGATCCTGAAGTATTTTAATTCTGAAGCGTGTCAGACCTGTTCTTGGGCTGCTCTGAGGCATCAAGAAGTCATTGCATCAGCCTGAAGCCTGCCTAGGTGCAAAGTCATCCTTCCCTCCAGCCATGTCATCTTTGCTTGTTGTAAAGTTTCGTAGCAAAGTAAAGGGATTTTGTTGTCACTTGTATCAATATTGAAAAAGACTCTTCCTTTGTTATCATAATGTCCAGCATTTATAACTGAGCTTTGTTATGCTGTCATATACACTTCAAGAAAGAAGTAGAAGGCAACTAGGTCTTGTTGCATGTAATCATTACAAGCAAAAACAATTACAACAAGCTTGCCAACCTGATGAGGAAGGCTTTAAACTACGTGGACTAGGATATGGGAAAACAAGCTTGTAGTTCAGTAAGGGAGCAGAGGTTACAGCTAGCATGTAGGGAAGGTTAACAGGAGGGGTGGAACCATCAGAAAGGGTAAATGCCACCCTGAGGGCCAACCTCAAGTGGCTGTGCACAAAAGAACACAGCCTGGGAAACAAACAGGAGGAGCTGGAGCTCCACATGTGGTTGCAGAGCCACGACTTCCCTGGGGTGGCCTGGAGGATTGAGGGTGGTTAGGGTGGGTGGTACAGGCTCCTTAGGAAAGGCAGGCATGGAAGGTTGCAGGGGGAGTGGCATTCACATGAGAGAAGTTCAGATCACTCTTCTAGGAGGTTTTTCTAAAGAAGAGGTGTCAGGCTGAGCGAAGGAAGACTTTTCTGGGGAACTGGTAGGTGAGGTGCCAAGGGAGCCAGTGGTGAAAGACAAAGGAGCTCAGGAAAGCTGACAGATCTCTAAGGACTGCCCCCTCAAAGCACAATAGTATTTATCCCAATACTCAGAAAAATGCTAATTATCAGGGGAACATCTTGGTTAAACAAGGATGACTGAAACTCAGACCGAAGTCCTGTGCTTTTTGCAGGAGGACATGTACAGAAGGCAAAGGGAAGGAAAGGATACTAAGCCTTGCCTAGACAAGCAGGGAAGGTGTTAGGAAAACACTTGAGCTAGACTGAAGCTGGCAGGTGAAGATAGAGATGGACCTGGCAAAGGACATGGAACTCAAGCAGAAAGAGCTTCTGGGGCTGTATTAGCAGTGAGTAAGGGTGATGTGCTACACCAGTGCTGCTGAATAGGAACAGCAGGTGCAGGGGAGGCTGTAACTCATTGTCCCACTCTTCACACACAAAGTCTCCCACACCTCTGACCAGACAGGATTGAAAGAGGACAGAAACTACCAGCAGTGGGAGAGGATCAAGTCATAGTTCTCTTGAGAAATCGTGACCTATACCGGTCTGCAGGACCAGTTGGGAGGCATTCAGTGGTGCTGAGAGAACTCCTGGATGAACTGGCCTCTGTGATGAAACAAGTAGATGTGTAGATGGAGGGGACATAATGAGTGTCTTCTACAATGACTTTAGCAAGGGTTTCAAAACAACTTCCTGTATCCCAGTAGGAACATCACAGTTTAAATGAGTGAACAACTAGGGTGAAAAACTGTTTGTATCATCCAGCTCAAAAGATAATAACCCACGGTTACTACTCTGCTTGGAAGGTGTAGTTCCTCTCTGATCAGTGCTAGTACTGGGTTGCATCTTTACCAGTGACCTGGAGGAGCAAACACTCATCAGTTCTACAGGTTTGAGAGACCAGGAACTGGGACAATGAGACCCACTTAATTTCTTCAAGCAGAGTTGTAAGGCCCTGAAGCAGGGAAGAATGCTTCTGCATCAGCTTAGGCTGTGGACTGCTACACAGCAGCTCTGGAAGGGAGCTGGGAATTTTGTTGGACAATGGGCTATACCAGAGTTATCAGCTGTCCTGGCAGTAATGAGAATTAACAGCATGAAGGAGTTGTGTAACCTGGAGCAGAGTCAGTAGATCAAGGCAAGTGATTATTGCCCTTTAATTAGCATTTGCTAGACTAGTTTTGGGCCCCCTATAAAAGACAAACATTGAAAAACTGGATGAAATTCGGCAGAGAGCCTACAGGATGATCAGAGGCTGGAGCACTTGGCCTGTGAGGACAGGCTGAGGGACTGGGATTTGTTTACCCTGGAGAAGGGATGTCTCCAAGGGGACAGCAGCCCTCCAATATCTGCAGTGACCTTACAGAAAATATGTAGCCAAGCTCTTTACAGAGATGGACAACAGCATCATGAGAGTTAACAGCCATAAACTGTTCCAGGAAAGTTTTGGCTAGATGCAAGAATTTTTTTTCTTATGCTATGAAAATAATTAGTCTTTGGAGCAGGTTGCCCAGAGAGGTTGTGGCATTCTCCAAGAGAGCAGATATACAAGTCTAAATTCCTGCTAAAGGCTGAATTCTTAGTTTTGTGGTCTAAATTCAGTTTTGAGACAGCTTTAAACAGTAATTTAGAATAAGCAGCCTTGCCAGGTCCTTTTGAACCTGAAAGTTTCTATGTTTTTTTAATTTCAAAGGTTAAACTTGCAAACTCTAATCAAGCAAACCATTATTCTTCACCTGTTGTTGACCTGTAGAGCAGATCACCTGTACAAAATTCTGCAGGATCAGTGTCACTGTGCCTAAGTGCAAATATACACATGAGAAAAGAGGGAAAGAGGAAAAAAGTGCCAAGTCAATAATTTGGTGGTATTTCAGCCTCCCTGCTATTCTGTGCTTCATCAGTCACCCTCAATATGCTACCATTGCATTCCTTCACATCCAGGAAGGAGTGATATATTCTGTGGACTTCTGAGGTGCAGCATTACATTATTGTGATTTGTTGTATTTATGCTGGAAAACACAGGTAGGTGATTTAGTTTGCTGTTCATGAAACTCAGCTGTTAGGAAGAAACCCCATCTCTGTGGCTTGGAGCAATGTGATGTTCAGTAGCCCTTTGCTACACGTACCTTGAGACAACTGAGCTTAGGAATAAAAAGGGGGAGGGAAAAGCACTAATTAAGTTTTCACCTTATCCAAAATCTTGAAAGAAATAGCCAGTTAGGAGCTGTTAGATGCTTTGGGCTGTCCGTGTTGCTCCTCTCCACAATTTCAGTTATGTGGGCATAAATCCATAAAATGTCCAAATGCTACAGAAGCATCTTATGTCCTACCAGCACTTTCACTTCTACTTTTCCATGTGGTGGCTGAACAAGCACCTTACAAAGTTGGTGCATACGTGCAAGTATCTGAGGAGTTGATTTTTAGGGGGAAATCCCTCACTGTCTTTGTACGTAGTAGAAGTAATACAGATTCTTAGGGCAGCACAAAGCAAAAGTACTGTTCAATAATACACACCCAGATGGCTCTTTTCAAGCCAATTTGGCACTTCAGAACAACAGCCACTTTTACTGCTTTGGTGTTCCTTCTTTTTCGTTTTTTCAGATGTGTGTATCTGTCACGCAAAAGAAGTTGCTGAGTTCTTGGGCTCACCGAGCTTTCAGAGGTTTTGCCATCCATCTCTACATAATAAGTGAGATGTAAGTGCTAAGTTTGGATCGTGGTACCAAACATAACTGATAGTGGCCCTGAGGCTCCCTGCTGACTTCAGCTAAATTTAAACCTTTAAATTTAAACCTTTCATTCAGAGCTGCAGATGAGGAGAGCCCAGATCATAGAATCATAGAATCATAGAATCAGCTGGGTTGGAAGGGACCTCCAAGATCATCAAGTCCAACCCTTGATCCAACCCCGCCGTGGTTCCCAGCCCATGGCACTGATGCCACATCCAGTCTCATCTTAAAAACCTCCAGGGATGGAGAATCCACCCCTTCCCTGGGCAGCCCATTCCAATGGCTGAGCACCCTCTCTGCAAAGAAATTCTTTCTAATCTCCAACCTAAACCTCCCCTGGCACAGCTTCAGACCCAACCCTCTTGTCTTGCTGATGGTTGCCTGGGAAAAGAGACCAACCCCCCCCTGGCTCCCCCCTCCTGTCAGGGAGTTGCAGAGAGTGAGGAGGTCTCCCCTGAGCCTCCTCTTCTCCAGGCTGAGCCCCTCAGCTCCCTCAGCCTCTCCTCACAGCACTTGTGCTCCAGTCCCTTCCCCAGCCTTGTTGCTCTCCTCTGGACCTGCTCCAGCCCCTCAATGTCCTTCCTGAGCTGAGGGCCCAGAACTGGACACAGCACTCCAGGGGTGGCCTCACCAGCGCTGAGTCCAGGGGCAGAATCACTTCCTTGGACCTGTTGGCCACACTGTTCCTGATCCAGGCCAGGATCCATTGGCCTTCTTGGCCACCTGGGCACACTGGTGCGTTCCAGCCACGCTCAGTCCCTGCACACAAACGAACATGTGACCACACACCCCCACACCATTCAAAGGGAACCTCCAGGCTTTGTGCTCAAAAGGCTCTAAAGATTCACTGGCACAATCCCTCTGACTGCAGAACTGAGTGTCTGCCATGGTGTTTTATCCAGCCACTCCAGGGGAATCTCAAATGCAAGCCTGCACCCAGTGTTCTTACTGCAGTTAGTAAATGAAAATGAGGGGATTCCATCTTAAACAAAGCATTTTTTATTTCTATAAAGAAACCAAAACCAGTTGCAATTAAATAGCAAACAAAGGAAGAACTGGAATCCATAAAACATCAGGGGCAAGATTTAAAGCAACCAAACTAAAATCAGTTCAGCATTTCTCTGCTGTATTTATATACAAGTGCACTTATTTTTAAAGTGCCCTAACACTTAATTTTGCTTTCAGTTGTATTTTTTTATTTGGATTACATATGGTATTGTGATAGGATGTTTCAGAAAGCCATAAAGTGTTCTTGCCTGTAAAAGCAATGTCCTTTCTTGTTAATGCCAAGAATGTTTTTCCCAAAACACTCATTCCCTGCTCAAGACACTGTAGCTGCTAATGAGGAAAACACTGCAAGTACCTCATTCAAATGTTTTCTTTTGTTTATCTACAGGGAGTTAACTCTGTAATAGTGAAGAATCCCTGAGTATCAATGAGTCTGAAAGTACTCATATTCTGCCAAGAATAAAGTTGTAAAGCTTGTGTGCCAACACTTTAAATTAATCTGAAATAATGCAAAGGGGACTTTGTCATCTTGGAAGGCTTTTTAAAGCCTCATCACTATTGTCTCAATTAATAAAAATACTCCCTATCATTCACATGGCTGCCTTCCTGTATTGCCACTTATAGTTTCAGTGGCTGATGTCCCTCTGTGGACATATGTCAGAACTGATAGGAGGGATGATGTGGGCATGGACAGAACAGACCTTCTCACCAGCAGCTCTGCAGCACGTTGCTGGTTTGCCAGGCAGCTCTGCTTACTCACAGCCTTCTCTTCTAAGCATCACTGAGTGCCCAATGCTAATCAGTCCCTTTAGGTTGCTTTTACAAAGTAGATAGCACATTAATTCAGCATACAAATTGAGAGACTATCTTTGATGGTGAAACAAGATTAAAATACCCGTGCTCACATTTCAGTTTCATACATAAAACATAAATAATGCAGTAACCCTTCCCAGCGTTACAGACAGCTTCACAATTTCTCTGTTGAATACTGTTTAAAATCTAAATCTATCACAAACCTAAAAAAATAAAAAAAAGGAGACCATAAACAAAATATCATGCCTGTGAAAAAACTTTCTTTATGTTCCCATCCACAGGGCCCTTAGTCACAGTTCTGGCCCAGGATTTCCTCATGAGATGCTGTTTAAGAGGTTTTAAAAAAAACACCATGCCATTCCTATGATATATGCAGTTTTAAAATTTGTATTTCTGTATGACCAAGGCTGCTGGGTTTTGTTATAAATACGTGAAATCGATAGATTGCCCAGGTCTCCATTTTTACAGGGGATACTGCATCATTAAGTACTGAAAGAATATAATATAACTATTCAAACTGCTTAAAATATTTCGTAGCCATAAATTATTATCCAAAAATATTTTTCGAGTAGATAAAAAGAGTTGTCAATTCTGCATAGTGAATACCTCATAAGGGGCTCATTTATGGTTGAAAACTGAATAAAAGCAGTAAATTAAGAACAGACGTAACCATAGAGAAGCTGTAATCCACAGCAGATTTCCTTGGTGAATGAAGTATTGTTGTGTGGATTTATCCTCCTTGCTTGTACAGTTAACCAGTCACATCTGGGGCCAGAGTGCTGTCTGTGCACACAGACAAGTTGGGTTCAGCAACCCCATGGAGGTGAGCACACGCTGCTTTACCCTGCCTCGAGAAAGCGCCCCATAAACTCCCCCCTGGCTGTGCCCCGGGGGCACACGCTCTGCTCAAGGGCAGGGAGAGTACTGGAGCCGAATTCCTGGCGCTCGGAGGCATAAAAATGCCAGCACGTTGGGAAAACTGGGGGCAGCAGCACGTTCCTGCTGGATTTCATGTCAGCATCGCGGGGTTTGTTTTCGGGCGAGTTCCAGCAGAGTCCCGGGATTGGTGTTTGTGCTTCCTGAACACGCTGAGGAACGGGAGCTGCTCGGGCTGCGCTGTTTGGGGAGGGAAAGCCACTCGTTATAAATATTCATTTGACAAAATGTAAATAGTTTTATGGCAGTGTAAACTGTTGCGAGTTATTTGATTCAGTGCAGTTGCCTCTTCTGTATTGTTTGTCACAAATGCACATAATGAAGAGGCGAGGATGACATGGGGACTTGGCAGGGAGTTAGTTTTGCCTTATTGCTGTTTGTTTAACTCTGTGATTACACACCAAGCAGATAACTCATCTCCTTTGTCTAGAGAAAGCCACAGCAAGGTCTATATTTCTTATGTCCCTCCATTTCCAGTACTTCAGTGTATCTTTGGACACTAATTTTGATTTTACGTCAGGAGGTTGTATCTGTTTGTGAGAGATCACTGGCTTATTAACTGAGAACATCAAAAAAAAAAGGAAAAATCCTCGTAAATTTGTTTTCATTATTGAGGGCTATTTTTAATTCTAATGCGTGCTTCCCTGACAATAGATTTAATTTCAAATGAATAAGCTTCTTTCTAGCTGTGTCTCAAACAAAATTAAAAAAGAAAAATACAGTAAAGACAGCTATAAATGCTGTTATTTAAAATGTGACAGACTGTTCATTTAGAACCCAGTCTTCATAAAGATTTGTTTAAGTACAAAAACGCATCGATTTATGTTTCCTCTTTAACTCATGTTGTAGAGAACACAGTAAATAATTATCATCTCAGCATCAAAAGTGAACTGTAGCACCTGTGTCTTACAGAAGATGACTACGAAGTGTTTATAAATTCAGGCTACACGTGAACTGAAACAATGTTTGTATAAAATCCACCTCTTGCTGGTTTGAAGTGTCCCCTCATGTCAAACACACATTTAACCATCATTGCTGCACACATGTGTGGAGGCAGAGGCTTTAATACATTGCTTTTTATAATCAGGAAACATTAACTGTCTTTAGAGGTCTCTGATGCTTAACTTGAACTGAGTGAAAAAGAATTTGCAAACTCCCGTGTCCCTTTAAATTAATCACGGAGTTTGAAGGTACTATATATTATGTTTGATTTTGCCCCCAACTTAATTTAAAGTTTAAAATCATTGTTGTCATTTTGTACTGAGCAAAGAGGTCACAGCTCTGTGCCAGCTACAATCATTTATACAACAATAGTGAATTTGGCTCAGGGGCAGTTTTTCTGGTTGTTTCGGTGGTCAGAGTTCTTTTATATCTATTGTTTTAGTCCAGATAGTATTTTCTCAGGAAAAAAAAAATTAGTCTGGTGCTTTAGAAGGTAAAGTGAAAAAGTGTTTTGTCTCTAATTTTTGTCCTGAAGCTTTTTCTGAAAGTTTAGAACCTGGAGGACTGAACTAGATTTCTGTTTTAAGGCCTGTTCCAAAGACTTCCCCAAGCTTCTATCAGACCCTTAGAGACTGCTGGGAAAATAAAGAGTTTTCTGTTTTAAACAAGAAATTAGTTTAAGGTTTACTGAAATTTATCTAAAAATTTTATCATGAAAAATTTAGGGCAGCAAATTTATTTGCTGCCCTGAGAGATAATTTTCTGAAACGGTTGGAGATTCATTCAGAGCTATCAAAGGCTGAGGGATTCGGATTTTTTTTTCACTTTTTTGTTTTCATTTAGTGAGATTTCTTTCCAAGGAGGTCAGCAGGACTTTTTTGAAGGGGTTTAATTAAAGTTAGCAAGTAATTCTGTGTTCTGCAGCGTGTTACGTACGGTGAAAAGGTTGTGGATTCACCCAACGCAGCACATCAACAGAGTAAAGGTGATAGGGGAAATTCTTTTTGTTGCAAGTGCTGAGATATAATCATTTAAAAGGTCACTTGCGCTCAAGAAGAGCATTAATTTAAGTAGTAGCTTGTTTTGGGATATGCTGCATTTTTAAAGGTTAAAATAGTTTCTCGCTGACCAACGTGATCAGCAAGAAAGAATTTTTTTTATTATTTAAAAAAAATTCTTCAATTAATTCATTATTTAGAATATTTTTTAGCATCCTCTGTAACACATCACCGATTTGAAAGCTCAAAATACTAAGGTTTTCCACAAAATTAGTGAAATTTGATACGTACAAGCTTTGAGATGTAGAAATAATTTGTTTATATTATTATGTACATTGCTATGGATGTAAAGCTTTAACAATTCTGAGTGTAAAAAAGATTTATCGCAGTGCTGAGTGTGTTACTTTGTGTATAAACAGTTGTTCTGGTAGGAAATGCCAATCATGCAAAGCAAGAGGGAAAAGATTGATATTTTTCTTTTTATAAAGTGACTTGGGAATGAAATAGATTACGTAGGTATGATTGATAGACAGAAGTGAGTTATATTTTAAATAACAATGTGAAAGACCATAGGATCAGAGAAGATTCTTAGGGAGATGAAAAGGAAGATTTTGTTTAAAACCGTTATTTAATTCTTACTACATTTACGCCGAGAAGTTCACGTTCGATAAAAATTATGTTGTGTCTTCAGAGGATTTTTTTCCTTTGCTTTAGAAACATTTCAAATTGGCATTAAATGCCTTTAAGTCACTGTGTTCTTTCCACTCACACTGCCCAATAATCCCTAGACATCAGGGAGGAAAGGGATCTTTTGTAACCGTTTTGGGCTGAATAAGATGCTGCAGTCACACTGTCCCTTGATCTTCAAGACTGTCAGCACAGAGCAGTGTTTGGTTCAAAATTTGTTCAAAAATTTCTTTGGTTGAACCATTATCCTGCAGAAATTATACCAGCCCTGAAAACAAAACTATTTTTGTGAAATGCCATTGATTGCTCATATCCACTGAAGATTGCACATTCCGGAGTAAAGTACTTGAGCTGGGAAAAGAAAGGGGGAAAAAAAGTGTAGGTAAGGAATTAACAGTTAAAAATGAATGACTTACATTTGTTTCAGGATAATTTTTACTCAAATAGTCACCCTCCTTAATTTGCCTCGCCTTCCATTTGAAAGAGTGCAAAATCTATTTCCTGGGCAATTTTGCACAGCACAGATATTAATACTTTGGGGTTTAATTGTATCCTGTGTTTAAATACACTGTGGGTGAAACCCTAGACCTCTGCTTAATTGCTGTGAGAAAATAGCCTGATTTCTCTGAGATTAGGCACACGCTTCTGTATACTTTGACCCACGAGTGCCTCCTTCAGAATTAATCTTCTAAGGTAGCGGGATTTGCTTTTGTACGTGCAGGAGACCCATTCATGACAAACGGTGCCTAATAAACCAACTTCACCCTCCAGACCTCTCTTTTGCTGTCAGAGTTTTCCTCCAACTATTCATTTCACACATCCCTTGTCCAGTTGCTTATTAGCAAATAAACTTTAAAGCGGGCAATAGGAATAAATTTAATGATTCCCCTTCATTAGAGAGGCTTAAGGTTTAAATAATGTGCTGCAGAACTGGAATTGTAAAAAATTTACCTTTGATTGTTAGGCAAAAATATTCTGAACCTGATTCAAACGTGCTGGTTGTTAGAAGACAATTTTCCTCATATTTATTTTTTAAATTTCCTCTGTGCCATAGTTGAACTATCTGTTCCATAAAAGTACTTTTCCCTCTGTCATCTGCATTGGGATTGTTTCTACAAGATGCTACGAAAAGTTCTGGTTTTCAAATATTTATATTAGTCAAAGTTAACCCTGTTTATACTTTTTGGCAATATAACTTTTTCCTTAAAAATGAAGTACTTCAGTTTAACTAAACAAAATGTGTCGAAATGGATGTTCTTATAAACTTGAGTACACTTGGCAGCAGAAAGGACTGAGGCTCAGAGCAGAAAACACGGGCTCAAGTGAGTAGCCCCTGCTCATACAAATATCTCATTAACTTCAAAGGAACAATTTGTGTGAATTGGAGTTTTCAAAGTTTGGCACTAAAGCACCAATCCTGACTGCAAACACTGAGACAGATGTAGGGCTTTACTTCGTTTTATTAATGCCATTAGACTCAGGAGCTGGGATTGTCAGTGATGTATTCCTTTAGGTGTCTTTCTACAAATATATTAATGCTTGCAGGAGCGTGTCCGAAAATTAGAAAATAAAGACATTTGTTCCAGTTTTCAGTTAACATTAGTGAAAACCATCAGTGTGTGTTTTCATATTTTTGCAACGCAGTTCTCTGTATTTGCATTAGAAATGGGAAATCCAGCGTCCACATATTATATTTGTAAGAGTTTAGCTGCAAAGAGTTTGACTCAACCTTTTAAAATCAGCACTTTATAGGAGTAGGAATAACAATATAGCAAAAGAAGAAAATCCCAGATGACCTCATTCTTTTAATTAAATAATTGGATCAAAAAATATATTAATAAAATATTATTTAACTTCTATACATTTACATTTGTGCAAGCAGACTTTTTGCTAATTATCAGTTTCTTGATTTTTGTCTGCTATTTGTCTGTCATTTCCTAAATAAGTGATCAGAAGCAGACTGCAATGAAAGGTTGTGGGGGTTTTTATTTTGTTTTGTGTGGGTTTTTTTGGCGGTGGCCTTTTTTTTCTTTTTTTTTTCTTTGTGGTAAACCCTGTAGCTATTGTTCCAGCAGTGTGCCTGCCTTGGCTGATACTGCACTGCGTGGTCAGGACTCTCAGAAGGGAAATGCAGTCTTCATTAAACAAGCCTTTTAACAGCAAGCCAAGCTTGATTAAAGTCATGTACAGATGAAATCATTTCTTTACAATTCCTTTGTAGTTTTGTGCATTCACAATAACTCTTTAGGCTTAATAATACTTAGGAGACAGCTAGGTTACTACTTAAGATTCTGTTGTTGCTTCCAATTATTGCTCAGAAGTCAAAATACAGAGTATAGTTTCTGTTCAAATAACTGCAAGTGAATGAATGTGATATACAAATGTGAAGTGGGTTGGGCAAAAGTAAATATTAGAGAAGGCAAAGAGTTATGGTTTGCTATCTAATATGGAATTCCTCTGCTAAAACCTTAAGGGGCAAAACTTGAAAAACAAACAGGAAACTCTGTGAGTTTTGTTATTGTTACTCTAATCAAACTGTGATAGCAAAAGGCAATCCTAAATTGCTTTGTACTGTGAAATGGAGCTACCACTCAGCTTAATTTATATTTGAACATGTATTAAGAGTTTACACTTCCTACATTTAGACTTACAACGTAAAAAGAAGCAAACTTCACTAAAAGCTTAGGAAACTAGGAATTCTTTTTCCTGGCATCGAGTCAGAGGGGAAATATTGTTGGTAATACTGAACAAAAGAAAACAAAACAATTCTCTTAAATCTGGTGGTTAATTTTATTAGCCAGAGTCCAATTAAGTAACTATAATCCTGTTGATCTTTATTACTGATGTGCATTCCTTCCATAGCAGAAATCTCTATAGGAGAGAGCTTAGGACTTCATGGATGGCAGAGACCCATTGCAAATGACAATTCACTACTAAACAAAGCAAGAAAACAACTCAATCAAAAGGTCAAATTCCTTTCTGTGGGTGATGACAGAAGGATGATAAGAGGAAAGCCTTTTTCTTTCCTTCCTTCTTTTAATGCATCCCTTCCTCAGTAAACGTGGAAGCCTTTAAACTCCCCCTAATCAGCAGGACTTCAGAAGTGGGTCCACCCTGCCCTGCCAGCTAACAGGGGAACCCAGGACATCAGCCACTGGTTGTCTGAACTGGTAGGATGAATTGATGGAAAGCTCTTTTTTCACATACTTGTAATATTTGACCTGCTTTTTCATTCCCAACCCATGCACACACACTTTTCTTCACCTCCCCAGCTGTTGGCTCCTGTGTGCTGTTCCAGCGGAGCACTCTGAATGTTTAATCATGAAAAGCATCGTTCTGTGTCATCTTCCCACAAGAAGGATTCTTGTAACTTATCCTCAAACTTACAGGGTTTTGTCCATAGCTGTTACCACACCTCTGAGCAGGCAGCAGGCCTGTGGATTTGCAAGACAACCCCATATTTTCTCTTTGATAATCCAGGTCCTGAACTGTTCCTACAGTTCTGTAGGGTCTGCACTCCCCCTCCCTCCCCAGCCTGGCTGTCCCTGTCTGAAGCATTGTAGGGGTGCAGCCTGTTCTCCTCTGACTGCAGGAGTTTGTGCACAGTTCACTTGCTTCTGGATACATTTTTTTCCTGTGTGAAAGAAATCCAAGACTCGAATCCTGTCCGTTTCTGTGCACTTTTCAGTGGGATCAGAACTAATGCTGTGCTGATGCAGAAACTCTTGGGAATCCCCAGAGTCACAACCAGTGACAAGTCACAGCGTGTGGAGAGCGAGTCAGGAATCACTGCACTCCTGCTGTTCAGTATTTCACATATTCTTTTCTTCCTTTTTTCTCCTTCAAAAAATACAGAAGTGGATTTGCATCTACCAGGCCTGCCTGATCTATACTCTGCCAGAGTGTATGGATGCTGTTTCACAGGCATCACTGGTTGTGTTTGCAGCCAAAGCCATCTCCTGCTGCAATATTCAATAAAAAGAAAAAAGTAAAATATCAAGAATGGAATGGCAATATTGTGGCAGCTTCTTAGCCACCAAAAATCAGATAACACTGCCAATGCCAATGGAGCTGCACCAAGTTGTATTTTTTGCAATTCTGACTTAAATTTTTAAGGAATAATGCTTTCTGTTGTCTTCTCTACAAAACATTTTTGTGTATGTCACATCATGTATGTGCATGCAACAAACTTTCAACTGTCTTAATCTGGAAAGATTAAAAAAGGAAAGTTAGGCCAAGATAGATATCAATAGATAGGAAGATATCAGGAGATGAAAATAATATGATCTTGCCTGCTATGGTTCTGAATGAACAGTAAAGAAAGGAATACAGAACATTAAAACACAGCCCCTTCTTGGATGGACATTAAGTTTAGCAGCAAATGTTAACAGCTACATTTTTAAGTCATAAGGCAAGATTTATAGCATTAAATTGAAAACTACTGTACTACAGAAAACAGAGGGTGGGGCATCTGCAAGTAGGGAGCAGGAAAAGCTCATCTAAAAATGGTTATCTAGCTGTTCAGCATCCAGGGAATTTATGTGTCTGTTAATTTTCTTTTAAGGCTTGAACCCATTTATTTTACTTTCTTTCTAAATTTTCATGTTTCCCTAGATATCTAACTTACTACATCTAAAACCTCCACCAGTACTTAATTTTTCCCAAGGAATAACTTTTCTGAAGAAACAGTCTTCTTTTGATTTGCCTAAGTTATCTAATAGATTATTGTTTATACACTAAACCTTTGTAATTTCTTCCCTTGCCACTCATGGATTGATGAATGCACAAACATCACTGCTCCAAGCCAGTGTTGTTTGAGAACACCTTCCTGGCTGTGTGCTGGAAGTGATGAATGTACCTGTGTTCTGAGACTTTCCTACTCTTTCATTCATTGTCCTTTTGGGTTCTTAGTTTCGTGCTTCAAAAGTCTCACGATCTTTTATCAGCCCACAATAGTGAGCCTCTTCCTCCACAATAGTCCCTGATATGAAGGTAGATTGTAAATTGTCAGGCACTCCTAGACAAAGAAAGCATTGGGGAAGGAGTTCTCGATAGGATTGTGCTCTCTTGGTCTTTCAAGAAAAAAATCTCTTTAAGTTCAGCATCAAATTCCAGTAAATTAAGGTGATCAAATCTAATTAAGGAACTGTACAATTCAACCTGCCTTCAATCACACTTCACTCTGCCATCAGCTGGGCTTGTCAAAACTCACATATGTTATAATCACCAAAAAAAAAATCATTCTTTTTCTGTGTGCAGCATGTCTCATTCTTACATCATCCCACAGCAGAAGTTTTAATTGAATTGGCATCTGTTTGCTCCTCTGAGAAGTGTGTCCATCCCTAAGAAATATTGTTACAACTTCTCCCTGTGCATTGAGAGAAAAATAAGGCCAGGATTTATTTGCCATACTTTTTATGGTGGGTCATCTCAACTAAAACAAGATAGGCCAAAGGATGTTGGCATTTTGAGGGCAGAAGTGTTAAAAACATTATTTTTTAAGAAATTACTTTATGACAGAAAAAATAAAGTTGGAAATGATTTGAAATTCCTTCAAATCTTCCTCCTTCCATTATGTAAGTTTTCTTACAGTTTAACTTATATTGTATAATGTCTTTACCAGTATCTGCTTGTGTTATACAGTAATGACAGTCTACATGTCATTCTCAGAATTTAATGAACAAGTTCTAGTAAAAACATTTCTGAGCATGACTAATAATGAAGTCCCTTTAACATCACATTTTTATGTATTATGGTAAGATCCAACTTTTAACCTGACATTTGCAAGTTCCTTTTTCTACTTAGGGTGAGTCTCTCTTTCCTGCTTTTTATCAACTGGACCAAAATTTTCCTCGTCTTCTTTTTCTTTTCTCCATTTTTCACTCTTTACATTATTAAATTCAGACTGCAGAGACCATGTCTCACTTTAAGCCTCCTTCAGTTACGTATCCATGGCACACACAGATCTCAAATTAGAGCTATGACATAATGTTTTTTTACTGAATAGTGGCAAAGTAGCACCACATACTTACAGGTCTCACTCTTTAAAACTTGAACAGGGCCAACAGGCAAACTCCACAGTGTAACCAATATGTTGTCTGGTACTTAGGGAAAAAAGTACAAATTTGGCAAATCAAAATATCCACAAAGCTCCTTTCTATTTATGCAGACTTTGCTAATTACTTTTAACATACATTCACTTTAACTGCTCTGTTATCTCCAACTTCATTTTCATTACAAAAGTTTATCTATGCAACATTTTTAAAGTTCCAGTTTATAATTATATATATATTTGAGATCTAAATAAAAAGCATAAGAAGATTTGAAGTACTTTTGAGAGGCAAACTTGAAGAGCTGTGATTATTTATCTGTGACATCTTCATTCTTGAAAAGTAGGAGTATCAAATTACCTGTTGAAAATAAAGGCATTGAAACGACTTGTAATTACATGCCTGTTTTGTCTGCATTTGGATAAAACATTACCTTCTGCTGGTTTTCCTCCAAGACTGATAAATTCAAATCAAATGCCAACCTGACCAAACAGCATTCAAATGAACATAAAAGTAAAAGAAACAAAAACAAGGCACAGTCTGCTTGTGCTGATCCTCACCATTTGTTTCATGTTGTTTGCTTACAATTATCATCAGAATTGAAAGGTTACCAGAAAGAATGTGGGAGACAGGGGTGACTGCAGAAGTGATCCGTGCCAGCAGTGGGAATGCTGCTGAACCTCCTTGCCAGGTGACCAGGAAAGGGGTTCAGTTTGCCTGGAATGGTGCAAAGTGGAGCACAGTGATTTGTGAGGCACGTGCATTCGTTTAAAAGAAATGCATTAATTAGACAGAACAGCTCTTCGTGGTCACTGTCCCCCTTATAAATTCCATTTTATAGTTAAAAATACATGTATTGTTTCTAATAATATACTGAGAACCCTGGTGTTATAGTTTAAGGTGATTTGTTTATAATGTAGCTCATCATTTGTGGGTGTTGTCTGTATTAGTAAGGGTTGCTTCTCAGTTGGGTGAAAGTGGCATTCCTTCCAGTTTCCCAAATAAAAGCTCCAGTGAAGCCTGTGAAGGGTTCTCCTGTATTTTGTGGCTTGTATGTCTGTTTGGGCTCCAGAAGTTTGAGGCTTATCCTCAAATTCAACTTTACCAGTCTGGTAGAGATGGGCACCCATAACATTCACAGCCACTGGAGTGCTCAGTACTATCAGACTATTGAATTTTAATTATGGGATAAACAGATTCAGAACTGGTGTTCCAGGGAAGCAACAGGTGAAATTATCTTATGACCACAGACCACAAAGTCTCCAGTGTGAGTCACATGATGCCAGAAGTCTCTGGCATGTGAGGAAAGCAGGCTCCTGATTTTTTTCTGTGCCTATGTCTTTTCCAGAAGGTATTGCAGCTCTGAAAAGGAGTTGGATAAAAAATCTTGAGGGGCCTATTACACAATTTTTTTCATTAAAGAACTTTTTTTTTAAATAAAAGAACATAAAAAAATAATTTGCATTATCAGGCACTACCAACATACACCAAAAACCTGGATATATGGTATTGAAGGGAAGAGAGGAGGAAAGAAGAAATAAATTAGTGACCTACTTCAGCATCAGGATGAGAAGGGTTCTTGAATTCCTATTTCCATTTAATGGAGAGAAAGAGTATCAAGAGAAAATCAGGTAGAGAGCACATCTGAGCTCTTGCACTGGGAAGGGTGAATAGAGTTCCACTGAGATCTTATCTGGGGTTTGTTTTATGAATGGGTTTGCTACAATTGTCTTGCTAAGCTTTTAGGGGGATGTTCCACAAACCTCTGTCTTATAATAAAAGCGTAAAGCTTCTTAATAACTGCTTTGTGTTAAGGTTTTCCCAGTAATTTCTCCTTACAACACATCTGCAGTATTGGCTGTTATGGTTAGATTTTAAAATCCTGAGGGAACATTGCACGTTATCAGTGAAATGCTTATGTTTAAGAGTAAGAATTAAATCCTTTCTTGGCCAATCCTGGGAAGTGTGCACTCAGAGTTCCAGCTACTTTTAATCACTTTCCTTTTGGAACTTTAGCAAGTGGCATCCCCTGTCCCAGCCCCTTTATTAATGGCCAGTTGTAAATGACTTTAGCAAATGGAGGCCCATTTGTCACACCGGAACAAGTGATGCACTGTACTGTATTTCTAGCCCTACCACTTAATTTAAGCTTTGAGATTTATAGCTTGTCATCATCCTCTCTATCTTTCTGTTCCTTCTTTGTGCCTTCTCAAGTGCTAAAACAGCTTGTTGAGAAAGGGGTTTAGAAGTAAAAGCAAAGATGTCTCTACCTTGGCTCAGAGTACTGAAAAACACTCATTTGACTCTTTCACCTGTGTAGTGAATTCTCTTGGTGTATTTTCTTCTTTTGTTTAGTTACTTCTCTGCAATTAACTGATATTTGAAGAAAAGATTCCCCTATTTTACAATTTCTCTCCAAATAATCCCACTGTAATTCCACTGGAGTCACCTGTGCATACACTGTTTGTTTATTACTTTGAAAGACACATCTGGTACAGACAGCAGGCAACTTGTATTGCAAATTAAAAACTTCTACTTAAACTTGAACTGAGTTCTTTCTTCAGTGTGCCACTATGCTCCATGACATCAGCGAATTTCCCTGGGCTACAAATTTGTAGCCCATTCCTCTGTCTAGGCTATATAGATTTTTATATAGATTACAGACTCTGTGTGTGATTTATATACTGCCACATGGAAAGTGGCAGGCATCCAAGCAGTGACCCCACAGTTAAAAGTTTCTCTGAATCAAACATCTGTTCTGCGTTTGGGTGCATTTGTTTGTTTGTTTACTCAGGAGCACCCAGCGTTGGCCTCGCACATGTTTACTGTGTCTAACAGCACATAGGTTGCTGGGGTTTACTTTTAATTATAGTACACAGCAGAGTTTTTTTATTTCTGTTGTTCTTGTGCTGTTAGCAATCAGCTTGCTCACTTCCCTCCAAACTGGGGAGGCCTCTGCTCTCTTGGTCAACACTCAAATGCCTGGCTGGACACGGCGCCCTGCAGCAAACACCACATCTGCAGCAAACACCACATCTGCAGCAGTGTGCGGATTTACTGCTCCCAAACTGCAAGTTTTGTCCTGTTTCTCCACTAACCAAACATCCCGTGAGGTATTTTCACTGATCTCATCATCATGGCTGGACTTTGGGAACGAAGATTTGGGGAGGGCTCTACCCACGTTTGTTACAAACACGCTGGTGGCTAAAAAGGCCAATATGAGACAGACACGTCCAGTTGTAAAAGGCACAGCAGAAAGACTCCTTAGGTGGGAAATTCTGCAGGACACGATTCTTTCTGCTCTGTCTTTTCTCCTCCAGGGTGATCCTGCTGCGTTCCGAAAGGAGACAGCAGCGTTATAGATGGTGTGTCTGCAGAGCTCCTGGTTGGAGGCCAGAGTAGACCAGTTATGATGATCAATGTGGCCAAGGCTGAGATGTTGTTTCAGGGAGTCCTTGTATCTCCTCTTTGGGGCTCCTCTCTTGTGGCAGCCGGTGGCAAGTTCACCATAAAGCAGGATCTTAGGGAGACAGTGGTTGGTCCTTCATCCTGGAGACGTGCCCTGCCCAGCACAGCTGTGTTCTCAGCACCATGGCCTCAATGCTTGTGACTGTGCCTGTTCTAGAACAGATGGATTGGTCCCATAATCTGAGCAGTGGATGTTTAGGATTGTACAGAGGCAGCGTTGATGGAAGCGTTCGAGGAGTCGCAGGTGGTGGCTGTAGATGACCCTGGATTCAGATCCATATGAGAGAGCAGACAGCACTATGGCTCTGTAAACACTGATCTTGGTGTTTTTCTTCAGGTGTTTATTTCACCAAACTCTTTTATGAAGCTTTCCAAAAGCTCTCTATGCCTTTGCTAACCTGTTGTCTGTCTCTCTGTCAATCTCACCATCTGAGGAGATGAGGTTGCCCAGGTAATTAAACTGCTGGACTGATTTGAGCTCTGATTCCCCAATGGTGATGTGGGGATGATGGGGGACTTCCTGAGGTGCAGGTTGATAGAGAACTTCCGTCTTCTTCAAGCTGACTTCCAGCCCAAAGAGCTCAGCAGCCTCAGCAAAGCAGGATGTTAAACACTCTATTGTTCCTAAACTCGAAAATCTGCCCACAGGTCATTCTGATCACATCATCTCCCTACACCTTCCACTACACAACGAGCAGCATGTTTCACTGGTCTAAAGTGAGTGCAGAGCACACATTGGGTGACCCACAGGCAGGAATTCCGAGCACACGGCGCTGATGGTTTGCACAGTTCACACACAGCTGGAGCTCCTCAGAGGAGGCCCAGGTGAGCCAAGGAAGAGCCAGGGAAGTGACCAGCCCATGCCTCAGTCTTTCTTTACAAGTTGTGTCACCAGTTCTGCTTTCTGCACTGAAAGAATGCTGAAACCATTCCAGTGCTTCTTTCCTGAATCCTCGCAGCCACAAGCCTAAGCAGGGGCTTGTCATGTGAAAATGGCATAAGAAGCTTTCAGAAATTCCATACAAATAGTGTCATATGACTGGAACTTTTCAGAACAAAAGAGCTAAAGATCAAGAAAACAGTTTTAGCCAGGATTCTGATTGCACATGTCTACCTTGGAGCAGGCAGGAGGGCAGGCAGGATCTGTCTGCTCGGAAATTGGGAACGGAACTGAGAATAGAACTGGAAAGCAATTCACTGACCAATGACCAATGTGGTCTTCTTTAAAGCTTGAGCATGAATTCCAAGGAATCTACTAAATTTATGGGAATTTAGAAGTCACAGAGTTATTGAACAAAATTAATTAAGACCTAGAAAAAGGAGGTAATTTTTCATTGAATGTTATGAAGCTACACCTGTTCACACAGCTCTGAATTTTAACCCAGTAAATCAGCTTGTAAACTCCTCTATTAATCCATTATTTTCCACAGCATATTCACAAATGCTTTTCTGCTCTGGTGCAGTTCTGCTGCTTCCCTTTGAATGTGATCCCTTTGTGTACGCTGGCCAAACTCACATTTGTTTGTTTTCACAGTGCTGTATCACATTGCAAGCCCTTATTTAATTTGCTGTTAACTACTAGTCCTAAGTCTTTTTTTTTTTTTTTTTAGTGCTTTCCAAACACTATCTTCCTTCCATAGTATATTTGTGTTTCAGATTATTTCTCTTAAGTATTTGACTTTTGAGTTTTCATTACTGAGTGTTGCTTTGTCTTGTTTTTCAGATCTGTTCCCCAGTTCATGAAAACTCTCTAAGTCTCTGTCATTTAAATAAAGTTTCATAACTAAATAACGTACAATGAGGTTGCATTCCCCTCCTCCTCCTTTTTGATTCATTTATAAGTAAGAAAGGGGAAGATGCAAACAGGTTACAATAGGGAAAAAAGGGGAAAAGGTTACAAATGGAATTAACACAAATGGTCACACTATTTCGGTGGCTGCCTCTAATTCCCTGTGTGCATTTGAATGTCAAAATTCAGCATTATATCTTCATATATCCTCTGATATAATACATTGAAAAAAATTTCTGTTCTCTGTTGGCTGGAGTACGTCACATTAATAAGAATATTTAATCTTCTTTGAACCTGCGTGTTCTTTTTTTTCTGTACAGGAACACATTCCAAAATGCTGCACAGAGCAACATCACAGTATCATTCCCGTTTCCCAAAACAAAAATGCCAGCTTTTTACCTCTCTTCAGGACAGAGAAGTGTATTTGAGTCAGTGACTGCATTAACTGGGCACCAGCTCAGAATGAAGCTCCAGTGACACCACGATGTTCCTTTAAGCAGTATTTTTTCAGCTTCAGACACAATTCTAAGAGCATAATCCAAGGCATTCCCTCTGGACCTGCCTCCATACCCAAACACACTTTAATAAGTGAGACCTCTGACGGGGTCATCAGGACCAAAATGAACAACAACAAAAAAATCTCCAGCACTGCTCTTACTTACTTAGTGACCCAACCTTACCCTTTAAATATAGTAGGATCAACATACTGGGCCATGACCTCGAAGAGCTGTCATGTCACTTTTAGTCTGCTTTTCTTTTAAAATGTTATGTAAGTTGGGGAACTCAGCTGCAGTGTGTGCTGTATCAAATATCGAGATTTATTTCTCTGGATTATGGGAAATATCTGTGGAGTGGGTGTGTTTAATTATTTGCAGATTTCTATTGGTATTTTAGGAGAGAAATGGAAAAACTGAAAATAAAAGTGTTACTGGTAAATTTTTAGCAACCAAAAATGGTCACCTTATTAGTGTTCAGTAGTTCTGGCCAAACCCTTGGCCATTCTCTATTCCTGCTCTTCCAAACCATCCCAGGGTGGTTCAGACTTGGACAAGTCTTTGGCTAAACAATAATTACTGTAACAGGATTGCCAAAGCCTTTTCCCCCATGCAAAATCATGTGTCTTCAACACCTCCACCTCCATTTTTTTATTATTTGAAGCTTAACCTGTTTCACCATTAATGGCAGAAAAGTAACTACGTTTTTGTGCCAGAGATTTCTTCTTTGTGTCACTGGGGTTTTTTTTACGCTGGTCTAGAGTTGGAACACAAAGGCAAAACACTTGGGTTTGTGCCCTTAATCCCCTGAAAATCCTGTATCTCTGTTCACCTGGCAATTACCTTGGTCATATCCAGACATAAATATGTTACAAACAAAACATTGTGTGATTGTTTGATGCAGTTACAGTTCGTGATGAAAACAATTTCTTCCTTACTAAATCTGCAAAGGTAACTTCTGAACCAATAGCTCACAATCATCCCATCTTGCTTCAGAATGACAAAATATTAATTTTCATTTCCCTGATATACAGTTCTTATTGTGGCAATAGGCAGGAACAGCATTTGGCAGAATGAGCAATATTTCAGTTATTGTTTTAATGATAACTGAAATTTCAAGGATAAAGGCAGAATTCCAGATGCGAAATAATACATTTCAATTTATCTTTTTTTTTTAAGAAAAAGTGACACTTGGGTGTAGACATTTATTATTTTATTTTAACACATGGCATGGGTTTTAAAACGTGAACATTGCTCTCTAACCAAAGTCAGGCACCTGAAAGTTCTCAGTTTGATTTTGTAACAATATGGTATTCATAAGTTTTTGCATAGTAGGCCCTTTATCTTTAAACTGCAAATCATCATTTCAGACCCCAGTGAAAGACTGTGATTCAAAGTTTAGATCATATAATTTCTTCCTTAACAATAAAGTAACTTTTTATTTTCTCTTGTAGCTAAATTTTCACATAGAGTTTGGAGTAATTTCTATTTTGAAATTTGCCTGCTTCTGCTTTTTGAAGGGTTTTTTTTCAGCAATACCTTTAATGTTAATTTTTTTTTAAATTCCATGAAACATTGCATAAAATGTAGTAAGAACAGTTAGCTATTTCATTGGGAATAAAGTTACGGCTGTGACTTTTTTTTTAATATAAAGAATAAATCACCTTTGAATTTAGAAGCAAGAGTGACACAGGCTGTATTTATCCTGCCTTTGGCAGGGAGAAGGTCTAGTTCTGTTTTTCACAATCTTTTGCAGCCATCAGTAGATCATCCAACCCTCTCCAAAAATTCTATGGACTCAGCTGGGGAAGAAGGGTAATAAATAAAATACTCAAAATTTAGGATAAAACCTGCTCTGTTATTTAAAAAATGCCTCCTGATTTCCCTGCAGTAGTTCCGAGTGCATGTTCCCAGCCGTGCCCGCGGGCACTGCCAGCAGTCGGGAGCCGGGCCGGGCTCTGCCTGCCGGGAGGAATTTGGGAACACCGGGAGGCAGCTCCTGCCGGCTGGCACGGGCAGCAGCCCTGCTGCAGCTCACCAGAGGGGCACAGGCTGTCGAGTTAGACTGCAGCAGATTAACCTCCAGAGGTCCTCCCCAGGACTGTTTTCTAAAATAGTGTGATATGACTTGCAATAAATTTCAGGGATGTCAACAGGATTTTGGAAGAGGCTTTGTTTCAGAGGATGCTAATGAGCTCTGCTGATAGACTGTCCTGCTGGAGAGGAGAGAATGAATTTATTATGTCAACTGGAGACTTTTTAGAAAAGTTGTACAAAGTTCAGATCACTGCAAATTATCCTCTGCCAGTGCCCTGAGACAGGACTGGTAACTGTTGTGTGAGAGCCTCTCGTGATGACTAGAGAACAGTCTATCCTTGCCCACCTTATCAGAAAATAAAATGCTGCAGCAGATCCCTGGGGATGTGGTGGCTCACAAAGGCCTATTCAGTAACTCAGCAACTGGAGTTGACTTCCCAAAGTCCACCAGGTCTGAAGTGTGAGGGGGTGGAAGGGGGAGTGCAGGTTCTCCAGCTCTGCTCCCTGTTCCGTCTGCTGTAGGTTTGGTCATGGAGCCTCAACCCGAGAGGGGGCAGGAGGACAGCTGGAGTTGAGTAGATGGCAATGCATGTCCTGCTTTGGTCAAGCTGAGAAAAGGCATGTTTGCACTTGGTGTCCTGAAACAAATCCCTGTGAATGCAGAGAGTTTTCAATTCTGCTTCTGTAGATTGAACTCTAAGGTACAGATGTTCTTGGCTGAGGCTACAGGGTTGGTTTTTGCTCCTTTTCTGAATGACAATCAATAACATTTTTCCCCTCAATTATCAGCCTCCTCTTTTCCAGATGTCAATGTTCTGCAAAAGCTGACACAGTTGAGATAACTGGACTGAATGCTCTCCTCTGCTCTGTGGTTTCAAGACAGTTAATAACGCTGATTCTTCAGAACACGGTCAGAAAATAATAAGGAAAGTTTGGTTCCAGTTCTTTAAGTTCAGCAGTGGTATCTCTGTCTTAAAAGGCACAGAAGGGTCAGGATTTGTTCTACAGAATATGTAGCTCTCAGCAGCTGAAAATCAGTATAATCAGGTGCTTCCATTCATGTCTGGAATACATGACGTGCTCTGAGGAGTTGAATGTACAGTTGCATTTTGAAAATGGAGTGAGGTTACAGGGCTGACACTAAGGAGATATGCAGTCATTAACTACTTCCAGTCCCTAATTACTGAAATTGTTATAAAGTCCAGTGGTGTCTGATCCTCTCTAAAGATTAGGAAGAGTAAAAGAAATGATTAGTTGCACTGACTGCGAGCAGGTTGCAGGTTACAGATGAAGACAGGTTATGGACTAAATCAACCTTGTTTCTTCTGGGGTTAATATACATATTGAATTATTTCCAGGGCTATGATTTCTGCCCAGCCATCAGCTTTGTGCAGGCTTTAAAGAATATGGTAGCAAGATTAATACTACAAATCTGTCAAATTTTAGTCTTTAGGGGCGAGACTCATCTTACTGTTTAGAAGTCCAGTTTTAAGTTGTCTTACTCCTTCAAAAAGATATTCCCAGAGTACTTCAGTTAAGTATTAAAATTTCATTCCTTCCTTCCTTGCAAGTTTTCTTCTTGTAGGAGCAGTTGCCTACATAGTGTGAAAGCACATCAGATAAAATCAAACTAATATACCACTATTGGCTGTAATTGTCTTGGGAGACTTATGATGCTTAATGATAATGATGTGAATTACAAAGATTTGTAGTAACTGAGTTAAAAGTCTGTTATTTGAAAATTGATGAGAAGTTTCCAGGAGAATTTGGTGTCTTTCCTTTTTATCCGTCGTGGTTGAGTTCAAGACAATCCTTGAGGGCATTTGCTTTCACATGTAAAAAATAATCATTAAGTGTTTTGAAAGCAATAGAAATCAAAGGCAGTTAAGTTCCACAAATACAACATTTATCTTGCTGAGTTCAGAAAAGAAGCAGATGGAATGTATTTCCAGTATTATTAAGCATTACAACTTGTTTGAAAGCTCCCGAATTTGCAGTGCAGTGTACCTGAATCACAGATTGTATATTATTCCCCAGTCTCATTAGAGCTTTCAAGGAGAAAGCCATCTTTACTTCTACAGGCTACTACTATGTCTGCCAGTACAATTTATGGTGCAGGAGTGACCATTAACTCCTACTCCTTTAAAACATATTTTCTCTTAGAGACCTTGACAACTTAGACATAGGACAAAAGTGTAGTTTATTGACTTCTGATTGAAGAAGATGGAAAAGTAGTCTACTGAAAAAAAAAAAAGAAAGTAACAAAAATAAAGCTTGAATTATGTATACTGTAAGGTAATAAACAAGATGTCCTAACTACTAAATCCTCCCCTGAGCATATATTGTTATTTATTACTTGTATTACACTGGAGAAGTTAAAGAAGGAGCAGGGCCCTGTTGTGCTCAGTGCTGCATGGACAGAACAAAAGCAGATTTGTCTGAGAGAATTCACCAAACCCATTTACATTAAAGCATTTATTCATCATCCGAACTCTGTCATATATTTAAAATGTTAGTCAGAGCAGTCATCCATAATTACCTATCAAAAGGAATATGTAGCTCCCCTCTCAAAGCAACATTTGCATTCCATGTCCTAAACAGGACCGAGGCAGCAATGCCCTGTCCTTGCACTGCACCACTGTCAGCTCAGCAGGAGCCAGGAGAACACAAGTGGTGAGTGGATCCCAGAGCAGAGGATGTCAGAGGCAAGGAGAGAGAGGGCAGCCTTCCTTCCAGCTCAGTTCCCTGCTCTCTGGATCCCTGTGACAGTCACACAGCCCTGCTTGGCCCAGCACCCAGTTCCTCACACAGCACCTACTCATGGCAGAGCTCCTGCCCATCCCAGTCTGACAGATTGCTGCCAGCACACCAGTTAGTTAGAAATATTTCCAGTATCTGGCTTTATTCATGACTAAATAAGTTTTGTTATGAAAAAAACGCAATTGATGCTTAAAGGGACGCTAATTTGAACGGTATATTTTCCATTCTGAGGATTAGAACTGCTATCAGTGGGAATAAGTTTAGCTCTTATTTCAGGGCCAGGCCAGAGAACATGATTTCATTGCTGAGTTACAGCCACTTACATGTGGTTGGGGGGATATTTACAGCATGTAGTGGTGTTTCTAAAGAAAAACACAGAAAAAAAGAGTAACAGACATAGGATAAAATATAGATTGCACGGTTTGACAAAGATGTGAAGCCTGAAATGTTTAGTTATCTGATCCACTTTCACTGGAAAGGGCTTAATTGTGCTTTCAGGCCCATGGCATGGCCTCCCTGTGTTTCTTTGTTCCATGGCATAAGACTGTTCAGCCCTTTTTTGTAGAAAAGTCCAAAAAATTCCTTGTCTTGCAAGTGGTCTGATTTTGATACAGGATGAGATGGTGAATACAGCTGGTCTAATACTTGTATTATGACTTTGCTGTCTCTTCAAATCCTTTACACCGTAAATTTCTAGTGAAATGTTGATGCAGATCCCAAGGAAATGTTGTTCAAAAACCTGGGATCTATGGATAGGAAATGACATCTTACTCTCTTTTCTCATTTAAAACAGTCAGAGATCTGGCAACCTTGGTAAAAATGTCAAATAAAAAATTGAAACTATTTAAAATGAGAAGTTTAATCAAAGCTTTGAAATGAACCAATAGGACTGTCAGAACCTTTATACTCTACTACTGTTACATTGCATCTCAAAAGCACAAATTAAATGTCAAAAAAGAATTGATTTTCCCATCTTGGACCGACAGCTACTTAATTTCTTTGATATTAAATATAGTATTAAGGTAATAGGAAACCCACAAAAGCTCCTTAAGTTTCATAGAGATTTCTTTTTCTCTCTATTTGTTTTGCTTTCTTCCATTCTTTCTAAGCCGTAAATGGAAAACCACAAATCCCACAAATCATGAAAAATCCATATAGATCCTAAATATTGAAGGTCTTTTTCCTGTGTCCCAACTCAAGGGCACACAGGAAAAACATTCCCAACTTTACTTGCAGAACAGCTGAGCCATTGCTGCTGAGGAAAGAGATCTTGGAATTACAAAAGTTAGTGGAGAAAAGAAAAAGAACAAGCAAAAAAATTAGCCCAAACAAAACTCAACCCATGGCTCAGTGCTCAGTAGCGAGCAAAAACTGTTAAGAGAGGAAGAGGAACAATCATTCCTTCATGTGTCAGTCCATGGTGCTCTCCCAAACCAAAGACATTTTAGAAACCTTCCTCCCCACTCCTCCCCCCACCTCTTTTGTTTTTTTTAAATTGTGGTTAGAATCTGAAAAGTTACAGAAAAGGCAGGAAGGATGATCAGAGGTGTAGAACTGTTTTCTGCACAAAGAATAACTAGATGCTTCTCAGGCTGGGATAGATGACTGATGGGGGATATGATAAAACTCCATAAAACCAGAGTAGCACAGAGAAGGTGATTAGGGAACAATTATTCACTGTCTCTCATAATACAAGAAAAATGGGCATCAGTATATTTTGTCAGATAGCAAGTAAAAATCAAATAATGCATAATAATACATAATAGTACCTAACAAATTCTGAGTGGTTGTAGATAATAGAATTTGCGTGGATTCAAAAAGCAATTAGACAAAGTCATGAAATCCACGAAGAAGTGACTCAGAATATGTGACTGCAGATGACTGGAATGGAATATTACAGCAGGGTGGCATCACTAGATACCTGTCCTAGTACACTGTTTTCTAAGCATCTTCTACTGAGCACTGGAATACAGTGACTTTTGGTCTGAATAAACAATGCTATTTTTACATATTACATGGTGCTTACAGAAAATACAGCCATGCTGGAATCCTCCTTCTAGGATTTTCCTTTTCTTTTCTCCTTGTGTTTGAAATGTGGAACACCCACAGTTTCACTGGAAGCCGTGGAGATGATGCTCAACACACCTGAAGATCAGTCCTCAAGTTGTCTTTTAAAGGGATTCCATACCCAACTGCACCAAAAATTGGGCACTTGGGCTTTTATTCCTGACACAAGGGACCACCTCAGTTATGCTGTGTTTATCTTTTAATTCACAACAGCAGATGGGTTATGGATTAACCAAGTTAGGGAAGAAAGAGGTACAGAGAATCCAAAGAGAACAGACTTTTTCTTTGCCCTGTTAGTCACCGACTGTGCAGGGCTTTAACACCCAGTGCTGTTGCACTGCAGCTGCCCCCAAACACAGCTTGTGTGTCCGAGATGGTATCAAAGATATCCAGAGGTGTTTTATTTTTTTTTTAATGGTACAGATTCCCTTTCATCATTCGTACCACTGCTGTTCTGGTGAGTTGATTCAGGACATCCAAAATCTTAACACCAAAAGGGAAAGCTGAAGGAGTTGTTCAAGTTGTTGAAATAGCCCTTTGTATTTACAAGTTTGTTTGGTGTCTTTGCCTCTTCCCTCTCTCCAGTCAGTGCCTCCCTAAAATCCTGTGTTATCCCAAAGCCTGGTGTTCCTGTGTTATCCTGCAGGACTCTGCTCTCCTGTTGGCTTTGCCCTCAGTATGTGCACATGTACCTGCCCAGACACTGCTCTAATCACAGAACCCGGGGCCTTTCAGTCAGTGAACACTGCAAACCAAGAAATGTTTTAATTCTGTCATTCTAAGTGTACAGAGTTGGGAACAATTCCCCCTTGCAACAGTTTCTCTCTTCTTGCTGTAATCTGTCCTCATTTCTCACTCCTTCCAGCTCCCTTCCACTTTGGCTTGTATTTTTAAGGTATGACTCGGTAGCAAAGAGGAAAAATACTGAAAGTACATAATTTAAATTACAGAGTATGCTGTGCCATGCTTTCATTAAAGCTACAGAAAAAAATTATCTATGTAGAGCACAAGAGCAGAAGAGTGCCAGATCCTGTCATTACACCTGACCATTTTTTTTTCCTCTAATGCAATAAAGCAGATGTCCTGAATTTATAAGAGTTGAAAATGTCTATAGCAAAAAAAAAAAACACAAACACACAATGTTCTTTTCCTACTCCTGCATTTTGCTTTATGTTTCTGTAATACTCCATTTGTATTTCTTCAGATGGTTCTGATGATACCATATAATAAGGTTCCCCTGTTCTTCCTCTTCCTTTTACAAAGCTTCCCTGAATAGTAAATGGAATTTACTTACTGGCTTGAGAAACAGGTCCAAAAGCTATATGAAATTTTTCAGTGCCTGAAATGGTATACAAAGTGCAGAAGATGAAGGTTCTTTGAGTTACACAAAAATATAGCAGTTAAGGCTTCTCTTGCCTATAAAATATACTGTGCCTGCCTTTGGAGACCGGAAAACTCTGAAGGTTGTAAGTCTTTTTCCTCATTGGTAAATAAAAATAAATAAACTAAACAAAGCACACCACGAGAGCCCATTCCATCATTCCTAAATCCACTTTCTCTTCAAATAGGCAGGTGTTTGCTCCATATACTCTGTCAGGCTAAACTTACTGCACTCTAAAAAAGTCCAAGGTACCATTCATACTCCAAATATACTGTAATGCCTGAAACACTAACTGAGAGGGAAAACACAATCCAAATTTTGCTGACTTTTTTTGGATAGGTATCTATTCCGTGGTATGCACAGCAGCACAATTTGACCAATCTTTTCAATATAATCATGGGAAAGATTCAGGGCCAGCAGCCCTGTTCAGTTTGGTGTCACAGTGGTGGCCTCCTGGTCCCCACAAAGCAGGGGAGGAACCAAAGCTCCTCTGTGTCCTACCAACAGTTGCTTGTCACCTTCATGAGCTGTTACAATTCAAAGTTATAAGCCCAAAGCAGAACATCTCAGGCCCAAGAAACAACAATTGTTTCTGGTGTTGCCCCTCACACTCCTGGTGTGCTGCTGAGATGTTGTTGATTATTTGGATTTGTACCTTTGCGTCTTTATAACTCGTTGCCTCGTGCACATTTCTCACTCTCTGGCCAATTTTGCTGCAGCTTGTTATGTCTCATCATGTTTTCATGTAATTCACCACTCCAGCTTCCAGCAGCCTAATCGGATGCCATGTAACTGAATTTAACACAACAGAATGTATAAAAAATATTTTTTTCCAAACGTTTTCGTCTGCCAACGTGTGAGGTACAGAGCCATGAGTCTGTGCATGATGGGGAAACAGGAGCTGTGTGCCCAGGGAAGGACGTCTGCTGTTTGGGAATTAATAAGCAGCTCTCTCCAAAGTAAAACAGGATTTCAATTTACAAACATTTGCTGTAGCTGTTGGCAGGCCATTGCTTCCTACTCCTGATATTCACAGCCAGTGCCTCCCTCCCTCCTTGCCCATGACCAAAGGCATGTGTCAAACATTGCTTTTCTGGAGGACAGTCCATAGTTTTGATTTCCCTCTATTTCTACAAACTGGAATTTTTAATCTGGTTTTTTTTTTTCTTCTTTCTGATATTGCTTTGCTAGAATTTAGAGGCAATTCCTGTTCCAAAGGAATAAATTAGGTGCAATGTACAGATCAGCTCTACTTAATATTTTAACTAAACTCCCCAAGCTTTGGCACAAGTCTTGAGGAACTTACATTATTGTTGTAGCTCTCCACTTCATTTTGTAGTGGATTTTTCTTGAAACAGTGTTTGGTGGAAGTACTGCTCTTCACATTTTAGGAGAGGAGACAAAAGCAGAGGAAGGCCAAGTGTCTCAGTAAAGCTTAAACTGTGTGTCAGAGGATAGAAATGGACCTAATGCTGCTGAATAGAGTTAACTCCCAGAACAGCTTTTCATCCTATTTTAACTCCAAGTTTCTTCTACACCCTTATATGATTAGTTGATTCCATTAAAATGTTTGCAGTATCAGAAGATAAAATCAGAGCAGTTGTCTGGTTGAGGGAGAATGACAAAAATTAAAAACAAATTAAAATATGAGAAGCCCACAAAAGGAAGGGGAGGTGAAGCCACTGGAAAAGTAGATTAAATAACACAAGAATAAAATAAAATTTTATAGAAAGTTGAATTTGATGGAATAAGATAGAGAAGCAAATGGAGAATACCAGAGATAATGAATTCAAGGCAGCAGGTTGGTTTCAAGAGCTGCCCTTAAGTTTGTGGGAAGAGGGATTTAAAAAGCTGGGATGGAGGGGACTGGACAGAGAAAAGCAGATTTCTCTAGACAGAATGAGAAAAGGCTGTAGACATGTGTTATCTGTAATAAGCAAGAAGGGGTTGGTATTTTGCATCTCCTCTGTTTTAAAAACAATTTTTCATAAGAACCTGGAGGGTTTGAAAAAAAAGGAGTAGTTGAGTACAACTTCAAATCTAAATGGTGCTAACAACAGCATTTCCTATAAAAGTGGAAAGTGAGAGCATTCTCTGCAAATATCAAGCTAATCTTTACAACATTTAAATGTCACATCCATTAGTACTGATGAGAATTATCCCGTGTTTGCTGGTTTTACATGTATTTCTGCCTTAATACCAAAATACAAACAATGGAGTGACTGTGCATGTGTGCAGCTGGAGGTGACCAGTCTTATCTTGTATCCAGCTTTAAAATTAGAGTCTCAGCACAAAAAGCAATGCTCTGTGCCCTTGTGCCTGCTAAAACACATTTAATTCCAGCAGCAAACAATAGGAAAACTCCATGTGGCACTTCAATTACACACGGAACCCAAATCACTAAAGAGACACAACATCACAAATAAGTATTTGTAAAGGTTTGTCAGCTCCAATGAAGTTACACTTTCCCAGACTCTGCTTTTTTCTGTGCCCCTCTGCAATTACTCACTTCACACAAAAAGGATGATGCTGCTAAAATGATGAAACCTTAATATAACCTTTTCAGCAAGAGATAAAATATATTGATTGGTGACTGCTGAAGGACATCATTAAGTAGTTCAATGTTTGATTTCATTTCTTCTTTCTTTCTTTCTCTCCTTTTTTCTTATTTATTATTTGGTTGCCTGGCAGGCATCTCTGTACTGACTGACCCTGCCAGTTCAACTATTAAAGAATTTATCTCTCTGAGGAGGCCTGATGTAAACATGATAATCTGTTTGGCGGCCCTTATGATGTCCCATGAATAAAACATATGACAACACAGTTTGAGCTGAAGAGCTTTACTATCTGTTACCAAAGAGAGGGTTTGGAAGCTCCCTGACGGCTCAGCCATTGGGAATCCCAAAGGCTGCCTGCTTTATACTCCTCCTAACCTGCTCAGGCTGCTCACAAAAGGTGCAGTTAACCATTTTTCCCTGCCAGCATCCAGTTTTTGAATGGCTTATTAAAAAGGAACTAATGCAAGAGACTGGGGATTTCAACAGCAGATCTGTGAGGAGAGAGAAAGGATGTTCTTCAAGCCCAGAGAGTGCTTCAGGGGGGAAAGGAAGGAGAGAAAGAGAGAAAGAAAGGGAAAAAGAGAGAAAGAAAGAGAGAGAGAAAGAAAGAAAGAAAGAGAGAAAGAAAGAAACAGAGAAAGAAAGGGAGAAAGAGAGAGAGAAAGAAAGGGAGAAAGGGAAAAAGAAAGGGAGAAAGGAAGAAAGGAAAAAAGGAAGGAAGAAAGGAAGGAAGAAAGAAAGAAAGAGAAAAAAAAGAAAGAAAGAAAGGAAAGAAAAAAGAAAGAAAGGAAAGAAAAAAGAAAGAAAGGAAAGAAAAAAAAGAAAGAGAGAGAGAAAGAAAGGGAGAAAAAAAGGAAGAAAGAGAGAGAGAAAGAAAGGGAGAAAGGGAAAAAGAAAGGGAGAAAGGAAGAAAGAAAGAAAGAGAAAAAAGAAAGAAAAAAGAAAGAAAAAAGAGAAAGAAAGAAAGAAAGAAAAAGAAAGAAAAGAAAGAAAGAAAGAAGGAAAAGAGAGAAAAAAGAGAGAAAGAAAAAGAAAAAGAAAGAAAGAAAGAAGGAAAGAAAAAAAAAAAAAGAAAGAAAAGGAAGGAAGAAATTTAACTGATTTTTTTCTCTAGGGAAGATCCTAAATTCCTTATACTACAGTGTTAAAATAGCCACTTGAGCTTACATGAAGACAACAAGTGAAAGTACAGTAGTTAAACTCATAAAATGTTCCTCAGATGCCTTGTATTTGTGAACTACTTTAAATAAGTGAACCTCTTCCTCTGAGTGCCTGTTGAAACCAAGGAACTCTGATTCATGGTTTTACCCACAGGGCTGAGAATCACTTCTTGGCAAGTTAAAGAGGTAAAACCTGTTCCTGGTTCTTAAGGCGGATAAAGCCAGTGTGGAATTGTTTAATGTGACCTTTCCAGCACAAGAGCACTGTTGTTTTTCTATTTTCAAGTTTGTTTTTTAAAGCCTAGTCATTAAAAATGCTTATAGCACACTTTTTTCCCCTGGAAATCTCTCCCTTTATGTAGGAGCTTTGGCCATTAATCCTTTAATTATGTTCCTGCATATATTTAATTTTTGATTTTCTGTACTAGGAACCATAAAATGCCCATTTTATAGAAAGGTTGTTTTATACTTCTGCCTAACAGCTCCTATTGGCCAAACAACTTTCCAGGGACTGTCTCTTGTCCATCAGCAGTTCTCCTCTCAGTAGCAAACTGTACACTCAGCAGAGCACTTTTTACCCTATAGCTTCCTTATTTCTTGTTAGGTGTTGTCAGATGCCACTTATTCCTCCATGGTAGTAACGTCTGCATAAAACTCAAGTAAGAATAAATGGGTTAAATAGATGAGGAGGTTGGGGTTTTTTCAGTAAATTCGAGCTCTGCAAGTGAAAAGTTATTTGAATAATCAGTGCAACACAGTAACTGATGTCAAGGAAATGTCTAGTTTAAAATAAATAAAATTAATACCTGACTAAATTTGGTTTTGATCAACTTCCTGATGAATCTAATTTGTTATACGAGATATTTCTGTTAATATCAGGATTTGATCCTCAGGGCAATGCACAGCTAATATATATTGACATGAAGGAGCTATAAAGATTTAAGTCAGTGGAGAAGTAACACTTGTTAGGTGTTTGAGTACTACTGAGTTTCACCTGACTCTTTGTTTTCTTCTGTCAGGTTTATTTATTTACTCTGAAAATGTAGACTGCCTTAAATGGGCTTTGGATTCTTGAGGAGAATAGAAAGCAAGTTCCTGAATCTTGTTTGGCAGTTCCCAGAGATCAGGGACTTCCCTGAGTTTGTTTGTTGGTTCGTTTTTTGATGGAAGTCTGTCTTATCTCCTTCAGCTTAGGAAAATCACTGTCATCTTTGCAGCTTCAATCTCTCTGCTTCTCCATTTCAGCCAAAATCTTCCCTTTGACTCAGGCATCAAGAGAAGGGCAATAGCTCCCTTGGTGCTGTGCTCGTCTGCTCAGAGTTTTGCTTGGAAAAAAAAGTTGTTCTTAATATTTCTTTGTTTCCTTCGCTCTATTCCCACCTTGAATTTTTCAATTGTTTCATTATAAAGCAGAACTGTTAAAGGTTATCATAACGGCAGTCCCAGTTTAGTCTCTTCATTATGTGCTTGTAAAATTATTGCCCCAACACTGTCCCAAGACGTCAATTACAGGTGCCAAAAAATTATACATTATTATAGTTAAGTATTATGTCTGCTAAGCACTTTACCTGTGAGAAGAACTGGTGTAAGAGGATAACTGCATTCAAACTCTTATTAGTTTTGTTCTGTTCTGGTTTGTTTGAGAAGCAGCTTTTTGAAAATGAGTTGAAAAAAGTACCCTTTGAAAATTAATTCCAAATATTTATTGTAAGATAGACATGCTCTGATGCAAAAAATGAGGGAAAGACATGACAAAAAGCAGAAAAGAAGAAAGTCTTCATCTCTTTTTTTGACTCTTCCAAGTGTGTCATGCATTCCAGGGAGGAGTGGTCAGGTTGGGAATTGGGGAAAATTGTCTTCTGTGGAAGGGCTGCCTTGTATTGCCTGTGGAATCTTCAAAGCAGATTGGGCAGATCTGTTGACAGGTACAAGGTGGGTCCCACCTTGGGCACAGGGTTGGACTGTGTGAATTGTAAAGGTCCTTCTCAATCCTATTTTTAAGGCACAATTTTCTAACATCAGTGCAAGTAACACACACAACTATACAGAAATACATTACTTTAATTTTCATCCTGAGATAGAGTTCAGGCTCAAGGGTAGGAGACCCTGGATCAAACATGAATGAAATCTGCTTTTACAAGCCAGCAGAGCCGGAATGAGACCCCACAGAAAGCTGTTGTGTGCTGTCAGCAGCAATAAGGAAAAAAAAATTAAAATAGAAGATAGAGAAATTGTTTCCATTAGTCTGACTTATTCTATGCTTCTGTTTCTCTGTGACCCAATGCAAATAATGCAGGAGGCTGGATTAAGAATGAGACATTCCATTTCAGAGCAATCACACGTGGCACTTGCAGGTGGATTTGAAAGGAGTTTCCACGCTCATGGACAGTCAGCTGGCTCCAGATTATTCCTTTGTTTGTGAAGTTTCTTAACGCTGAAAAACGAAATCCACTTTGTAATTAATGTTTTAAAAAATTTAAAGTTCAGGGGGGAAAAGAAGTAGATTTCATGCTTATCATAATTCACCTTAGAAGAAATCATTCAGCTCACTAAGAGTTTATAGTATCTGACAACTGTCTTCCGTGCCTTCCTCTTCTACATATTAATACAGCAGCCGTGATGTAGCAGAATATTTTTGAGGACTCTCATGAGGTGATCAGTGTTATTCTGAGACACAGCAGATTTCCAGAGTATGTATTACAGTCAAGATAGAAGTAAAAATTTCATATAACAGAAGAGCAGTGGGGGTTTTGATGAGATATGAACAACTGTCACCTTTGAAATTTCCCTCTCCAAATCACTCTCAGCTCTGAATATGTTCTGCACGGGATGAACAATGATGGTGCCACACATCTAACTGCTAATATTAGACATGAACTGCTGCAGGGAACTGACACGTAAAAAACTCTTTAATGAGCATTTTTTTTTTACAGCAAGCAAATTAGGTTGTGAAAATTGAAGGGAATCCAATTGAAATTTAAGAAAAACAGTATTGAGTGAAAACACTGGATATAAATTAGAGAATATTCGTTTAGGACTTGAGTCTTGTCCTTCAGTGTGAGAGTCAAAGTACCAAGCAGTGACAGGGAATTTGCTGGTGGCACATGCCAAAGGCAAGCACAGTTCCTCCAGAGAGGGTTTTGATCAGGGAAACCTCTTTGCAAGACTTTACCTGAGCAGCCAGGGCAGCTCCACTGAGAAAACAGGGAACAGCCACCAGAGATCTCTTTGTGCTTATTGTGTGCTTGGCAGGAGGTTTTGTCTGAAGTCGTGTCTCAGATTTTTCCAGCTCTTTTCCAATTTTGTGCACACCATCCAGTACAATTTTCAGTATTACACACTCAGTTCACAGGACATTAACATTTATTTCTGTCTATCATATAAATTATGAAATGCCAGCAGAGACCTTACTAGAAGCTTTATGATTAGTGTTATGATTACATGTCAAAAGCAGTCTGATCAAGATTATTTGGGTCTTACCTACACCTTACCTACACTTTTGGGGCTGATGCCCCAAAGTTGTGTATTAAAGGTACTTTTTTGTGGATGCACTGGGTAACTGTGTGGACAGTTAACGGGATGTTTCCTTCAGAGCAGCCTGGATGAGTTGTCTGTGCAAACCTGTATGAAAAAGTGCTGTTACCTTATAGAAAGCAACTACAGGATGTGATCCATATGTATGGATTTTTGGGCTGCTTTTTTCAAATGTTGAAAACAACTATTCAGTTTTTCGTAGTTACTCTGAGAAAAAATAATATCCAATCTTTAGACCTGGCTGGGAAAATAGCATCTGCAAAATATAAATCTAGGACTACAACCATAGTGAGTACTAGGAACATCTGAGAATATTTTATATTAAAAGGTGCAGTACGTTTCTTTCTGTGGTCTCCTTTGTAAAAAAAAAATAGAACTGTTTATGAAAATCCTAAAACTTGCAATAATTCTGTCACAAATTATTTTGTTATCTTGGTGAGAAAAGCACTGATTTTTTGCCCCTTCATCTTGAATAGACTTAACATCAATATAGCTGTTTTGTCTAACTTCTACTTCTTGAAGCAAACACCTTATCATGCCAGAAAACCACTTTTTGTTCGTGCACCTGCACAATGATTAATGGAGGTACAACCCTGGAAATAGCATTTGGCAGTTAACAGCTGCTACCAGCACTCTGGAGAGTGCACAGAACTTTGCAAAATTAAAGCCACAGATTTGTTCTCCTCTGAAAAGCCAAACAGAACTCCTGAATCATGTGTGAGGTGAAGATTGTGCATCATAATTTCAGGTATGCTCTTTACCTCTTGTCTAAGAGTGACAAGTTCAAAGTCAGCTGATATATTACAACAAAAGACCTCTCAGAAAACTGCCAGCACACACCTGGAGAATATTGCCGACACAAGCAAAGAATTTTAAAGCAGTCAAATTAAGGCAAACAAAAAGAAGTTGCAGCGTGAAACATAACCAACTGTCACACCTCAGACGATGGAAGCACACAGTTAGTCTCAAAAACAAATACACAAAAGATAATGAGATAAATGAGAACTAGGACAGCAGCACCAAACAATTCCTTTTTGGGAGTTGTTGGTGAGCATCAGCTCAGTAGCAAAGCCATGGCTGTGCTGCCATGGGGGGAAGGACCCTGCTGACCTACACCTGTGGCCCAACAGCTGGAACAGCTGGGAGGGGACAATCAGGCTCTGTGATGACCTGAAGCACAGATAACCTGGTCTTGGATTGACTTGGATTTATGTGTTCAGCAGAAAACATTCAAGGTGAGCTTCAAAAGGAAACTAAAACTATTCTTCTTGACCCTAAAGTGACCTGTAATATCATTTGCCACTAGAGAAGACAGCAAGAAAACTCATATATAGATTCTGATTGCTTATCTAAAGCAAATATTTTCAGGCCACACATTCAGCACCTGAAGGTTCTCTAGAAAGTTAGAAAGTTTGGATTTGGCACTGATTTGGTTCCCATCAATTCATCAAAGGCTTATTGACCAAGATCTTCAAGTGGGTTTACATATGCTTCCAATATCCATTTAGCCTCAAGGAATTTGTAATTACCAAGGGACTGAAGGGAATGTGAATGCTGATATAAGTGCCAGAGGTGACTATCTCAAGAAATAAGAGAGTAAAGCCAAGTTAATCTAGTTTTGATCTAGCACAGCTACACTGTGAGAGCTCTGTGCCAAACCTGCTCAGGCTGTTGCTATGGAGGATGCTGCACACATCTTGGATACTGGTGTCCTACTGGGGTTGGACTCCCTCAAAGTCTGCTGATTGCTGGCTCAGGAAAGTCTGACTGGTTTGTATTAAACCTGGGCCTTCTTGCCTTGCTCTGCAGACTGCTGTAAACAAGCACTGTGGTTTGTGCAAGTCAAAGTTCTCAAACAGCCTGTGAGTCCCAGTTCTTGCTGCTCCCTAACAGTGGTAGTCAAAGCTTGGAGAGAAAGCTGGCTCTGTGCACTCGGAGACAACTCACTCATGCTCTGAACCTTTTTATGGTTTATTAAATAAATGGATTTAATGGATGTGCTGGCCCTCTGCTCCTTCTTCAATACCTTTGAAGTACTCTCAGTGCTAGCTGTCAACTAAGAAAAAAATATCAGTCAGACTAATGAATAGGCCCGAAGTTTCCCTCCCTATTCTTCTCCCCTGAGAAAAGGCCATGGCATATTGTTGAGGCAGTACAATCCAGATTTACTATTCTCCTCATTCAGTCTCAGCTGAAAAATAAAAAGCTTGCACCAAACTGCAGATTACTAGAGCATCTGAGAACAACTACTTGTCAGGAAGGGAAAGTCAGAGTAAAGACTTGGCCATGGAATCTTTTGAAAGGGAAAGGAAAGGAAGAAACTCAGCTTGAGAGATCAAATTCAGAAAATGTCTCTGCTAAGGAATTTGTGCCAAAGGGGCAATGGTAAGACATGGAGTTACAAAAGGAAAGCAAGTGCTAGAGACACTGAAAGGAGAGACATCCCACTGTGGAATGACTGGAATGCTGGAAAGAGAAGACTCTGTATTGACCATCCTGCTTGATCTGCATGTCAAAAGCAACTCCTGCTATATAGAAACATACTTCTGTTCTGAAAAATGCTGTGATAAACAAAGCACTCAAGGCCATGCCATTGTTCTCTCCCTCCAATGTTTTTAGGGCAGGTATATGGCATGGAATAGCATGTCTGTCAGAGAATCCATGCACAAAAGGGAAATTGGAAGTAAACAGCAATGGTTGCCTTGTAATGATTGATTTTACCACAAGCAGGAGAAAGGCTCACTAATGCACCATCACATTTTTAACTGTTAAGTCACAGAAACCTAGATGTGATTTTTCAAATTATCTTAGAGTTTCACAGAATTCTCCAGGCAAACTCGAAACTATTTGAGTCTAAGCAGGAGAACACCTTCCCTAAAGAACACCTTACATCAGTTAAGTGTTTTGTGTGCAGCAAGGATGAGAGACGCTGGTAAACAACCACAGAAAAATGTTCTGTTGCCTGAATTGAGCAAACATTTCCTACATGTGATGACTGCCTTTGGAGCACTTTCTGACAACAATTCTGCTTTTGGGGCCTCAAACTGACCCCACTGGGTAGGAATTTTGTCACTGGTTTAACACAAAAGTTATCACCTAAATGCAATGGTTTTCCAGCTCGTCTGCTGAGGAACATTGTGGGTTTCAACTTAAGGGAGTTGATGTTGTTTATCACATAATCAGAAGCAAATTGATCAATGAACCATCCATGTAGACATAGTTTTGCACTTGTTTCATCCATATTTCTGTCTGAAGGATAAATTTGTCCTAAGCATCATTTAATTTCTAATCAAGGTTCTGGGTACCAAATAGATAGGTACACGTATAGGTATAGCTGTGGATACATATTGCTTTTCACTAAACAAATTGAAGTGCCTTGAAGCTAATAATTCATTCACTGTAGTTAAAAGGCAAATATATTTGTCAAGATCTTTAACTAGAACTGAAGGAAAAAGTTGTCATTCAAAATGGAATATTTTAAACTTTACTTAGTGGAAAGCCAGTAAGCCAACTTAAAATTGTTCCAGTGTGGTTCAAATGCCATAACCTGTGTTAACAAAAAGGAAAAAAAAGCTTTGTACTTGAAGTAGGTTGACATAAGATATAATTATCTCTGCAACCCCTTTTTTCCCAATCCAAAATAAAATAAATACTAAAGAAA